>NC_056737.1:1347122584-1347196436 GCF_019279795.1 Protopterus annectens
GGGACCCCCTCTAGGATCTATTTTGACCCCTTCAACAACAGCAAATAAAAAACATGTGTTGAGTATTTTTCCATATTCTTATACAATGCATTGTTTTTGTTTTTTTATGTCCCTGTATTGCTCATAAATTCTATCTTTTAACTTTCTTTTAGTTTTCCCAATATAGAACATATTACAGTGCTGACACGGCAGCATAAACAACCCCTTTGAAGTTGCAGGAAAATTTGCCATTAGGTTTTATGGTTGTGTGGTTCAACTTAATCTGATCACAATTCATGACCAAATAACATTGAGAACAACAGCCACACTTTTTAGTCCCAATAATAGTGCTGCTACTTTCAAAAACATTTGCCCTCACAAGTAACTGCTTGATGCTTGAACCTTTCCTAAACACTGTTTGTGGCATATCTTCCACCTGGTCTAAAATACCAGGATTACTCCAGAATAGCTGCCAGTGTTTCTTTAAAATAGTAGTAATACTTCGATGGTCAGTGAAAACCTTAGTAGCAAAGGGACAGAAATATTTGGAGGAATCAGCAGTATTAGTAGTCCTGAGAGTACCTGTAACATTATCCACCATGTTAACCCTCAAAATAGGTAGAATGTTGTGATTATTTCTTCTACACATAATTTCCTTCTGTACTGTGGAGATCAAACTAGGGAGGTACCCTCTGGCCAAAAACAACTTAGTATTTCACACTGCAAAAGAAAATCCTGGTCAGTACTGACCATTCGGGCAATCCTCACGAATTGTCCCTTTACTATACCATGCTTTAGAAATTTAGGATGGTTACTCTCAAAATGTTGAAACAAAGTAGAACACAAAATACATCCAAGGATGAAACCACAATCCAAATTCTGTATTGTCACAAATTTATTGTAAAAAACACAAACACAGGAATGAGTTGAGCACTTTCATCTGTGTAAAAAGACTTCATCAGAACATCATTACTCTCAAAATGTAATAAACTATTACAATAGGTAGGTTTCCTATACAGGTTGCTTACAAAGCATTTCCTATCATAATCTTTTCTAATGTCTACATCTAAGTAGTTGATACCATCTTTTTTGTGTGTATAAGGGAAATTTAAAAAATCAGTGGTGGTGTTTTTAATCAGGTGAAGGTAGTGATGTCTTTCCCTGTATCGTTCCACAAGAAAAACAAATCATCAATGTAACGTAAATAAACTATGCATTCGTTGGCAAACTCTGAACTAAGCAAGTATTTCCTTTCCCACATAAGCATAATTTGCAAATACTGGGGCACAAATGGCCCCCATGGCAATGCCTGTCTTCTGTAGGAAATACTGCCCTTCAAAGTAGACAAAATTGTTTTTCAATAATAATTCCATAAGGGTCACTAAAGTTGCCACTTTCACTATTAGTGAACATTTTAGTCATACAAAAACTCCTCAAACCACTCCATATTGGTGGTATGTGGAATAACATTATACAAGTTAGTAACATCCACTGTCAAAAAACTGACATTATCATGAAATACTACACCATTCAGTTTATCCAGAAAATGCCAGGAGTCTATGCAGATGTGCTTTTCTCCTTTTAATATATTTTTGAGAGTAAAATCAATATATTTTCCCAAAGTGTGGGTTTTTGAGCCAGCTGCACTCACAGTTGGTCTCATAATAATAACTCTTGTGTATTTTCAGAAGTCCAAAGATACTAGGGACTTTTGGATGTTTATTAACAAGAAATTCCTGTTGACCAGGGTCCAATTGCCCTTGGTCACAAAGATCTTGTTAAAACCACATCTATCCTATAATAGGACAAGTTAACAAACTGCCGTGAAACCTCTTCATAGGTGGTTTCATCAAACAGTAATAAATTAATTCTTTCTACATATTCTTGTTTGCACATAACTACCCCCCTTATCGAGTTTCATTACTCTAACTTTCCTGTCTTTACAAATGTCCGACAGCAATTTCCTTTCAGCTTCAGTTAAATTGTCACAATTATTTTCACTTTGGTGACTCAACAGAGCTCTGAAATCAAATTCACAAATTTTCTCAAACAATGTAAGACAGAAATGTACAGGGGGGTTGTATATGCTTTTCCTACGTAAACTAGAACACTGTTCAAAAACATTAAACAATTTAAAATTCAAGTTTCTAATAAACAACTTAAGGTCCAAGACCAAATCAACAACATTAGAGCATTTTGCTGGCACAAAACTTAAGTCCTTTGCTGAATAAATCTGCAGCTGTTTCATCAAATACTCGACCAGAAAAGTACAGTATAAAATCAGCTTTGTTTTGAGCACATACCAAATTGGCTTCTGAGGCAAGAACATCCGTTTCAACAGCTGCCTGAAAGTCCAAAGGCCCAAAATTAACAGTTTCAGGAGAAAAATGTAATAAACATTCCCTTAGTTCCTCTGTCTGTTCCTCCTGTTCCTTCTCTGGTTGTGTGACTGTTGTGGCGGCCCCAAGGGCCTGGAATTAGAAGTCTGAGCATTGTTCCCCACTCATCATTGGTTCTGCAGCCTCTCTGACCTCCGAGGAAAATCCCGCCCTAAAGGAAATTGCTGGTTCACTTCCCCTGTTAAATCTACACCTTCCTCATCACCACTGTTGGCTGAATAGAATTGATGGAGAGCATTAGAGGCGGGGCTAGGAGGTCTAGGATATGCAGTACCTGAAATGTAAGCTTCGTTGTCCCTTTTTAACTTATTTTCTTTTCAGATTTTACCTCTGCAACTATTTTGTTAGTTGTCAAAAAGACATCCTTGTAAGCTGTAAAAGAGGGGTCAGACAAATCGTTGTGCAGAACTTTGTCAAGTTCTACAATCTGTGCCTGCAGAGTCTCTCTAGACCTGTTGTTAAACTTAAAAGTTTCCATCAGTTCAAACCCCTGACAATCAAACAAATCCAGCAGTTCTTTGTGCAGCTATTAGCCCTGTTGGAAACGTCCAACGTCTTAACCCTTTCGGCACCACCTTGCTCCTGATGCACCCCACAAAATATAAATTTTCCAACTCCAGTTTTCTGCATTTAATCATTTTCCTTTCCAGACTCGTAAGTGAGTGAATGAAAGTCCGGGCCTCAACTATAGAGCTTGAGTTTCCATTAAATATTATATCCTGTTTCAGCCAATCTTGAATGTTAAAGTTGTTGTTAGCCCTCACTGGTACAGAGGACACATTCACAGTCTGTTCTGCATTTATATTTACCGCTGTGGGCTGAGCCAATGTCAAGCCCACCCGGGTGGCTTCCAATTGTGAAGCTGCCACAACAGAAATACCCCCAGCTGCTTGCTGAGAAAATTGTTGAATCAGCTGGGTTAGTAGTCCAATGTTCTCTACAGTGTCAATACCCAAGGTGGTAGTTCTAGTGGAAGACTCCCAAGACACTGCGTTCCAGGCTTGCTCATCCTTTAGTGGTATTAGTCTTTCTCATTCTGGTTCCAGGTTTTTAATGGTGTTAATGAATAAGGAATTAATAAACATAGCTGTATCAATATCAGAACTATTGTGGCAAGGATTAGGTGAAGAGGGATTACTTTTGTTCCAGAATTTTGTGGAGTTAGTGTGAGTTGATTAGAGGCTTTTGGCAGAACTTTTTCTTCTCTGCGTTGACCTGTTTTTTTGTTAGGTTGCAAAGTTCCTTGTATCTTTGAAACCGAGTGTGACACTTTGTTTTTAGCCAGGTTTTCCATGCACTGTCTCTCTTACACACAAAAAAGTGAGTAGATTGTGTGAGCGAAGGTGCATAGTTAGCTTTTATTCTTACTTTCCTGATGGGAGCAAGGGAGTTTAGGGAAACTAGGACGATGCTATTACATTTTAGTGTAGCTTCTTCCAAGGAGAGGTGGTGGAGGAAAGACCAGTTAATTGAGGAGAGAATTCGGTTAAAGGATTTTGTGTTGAAAGTAGAGAGATTACAGCATTCTATAAAACCATGTGATTTACATGATTGGAGAGTGTATTGTTGGATACAGGTGGGAAGATGATCACTTAAGGAGTCAGGTAGAGTACTTCGATTGTGATATCGATCGGGATTAGGTTTAAGTATCCAGTCTAGTATGGAATTGGTATTGGTGTATTTGTTCAGATGGGTTGGGGTATTAATTAGTTGGGTGAAGCCATAAAGATTTATGCCATAATTGAGAGAATCAGAAGATGATGTCTTCCAATCAATATTAACGTCACCCAGTATTATAGTTTCATATGAGATGGCTTGTGTGATCCAGGCAAGAAATTGCTCAAGTGAAATGTTGTTACCAGGAAGGATATAAATGGATGCTGTGGCGAGCTTCTTAAGATTATTAATTTTGCATTTAACAATAAGAATTTCAGCAGGATGAGAATTAGACAAAGAAATTGTTAGAGGGGAAAGCGGGAGTTGTTCCTTGTACAAAATAGCTACATCTCCTCAAGGTCAGAGATATGAGGTTTTAGCCAGGTCTCAGAGAGAGCAAGTATGTCAGCAGAGTGAAGAGCAATCCATGGATGAAGTTCAGATATTTTATTTGTAATGCTTTGGATGTTCAGAGAAAATATAGTTACTTTTTGGTGGAAGAAGGGGGGTATATAGAAGAAGAGTATGAGGAAGGGTTGGGGATGGATGTAGAATAAGTAGGTAGAGAGGGGTAGAGGGGTTAATTGGGGGAGTAAAGTTGGACAGCATTCCAGGGTTGGGGTGAATACCTCCAAAGATAAATAAGTTCAGGGTAGTAAGGTAGATTGGGGAAATGTTAGTGATGTAAAAGTGAAGCTTAGGTTTAGGTGTGGGGAAGAGTAAGGGGAGATTGAAAATGTGTGTTCTGTATAGGAGAGTATTACAGTGGTTGGTTAAATAAGGAGGGAGAGATAGTGAAAGATTGAGTGGTACAGACATCTTTTAGTGAGAAAGATAGAATAGGAGAAAGGTTGGAGATGAGATGTAAAAGTTAGTATGGTAGGAAGTGAGTATAGAAAGGAAATAAATTAGAGGAGGAAAAAAAGAGTAACATTATCAAGGAAGATGTGAAGAGAGAGAGTAAGAAGTTAAGTGGTGAGGGAGAAGACTTGAAGAGGTTGTTTAAACATAGAAGGGAAGTTGGGAGGTTATTGCAAGTTCAAAAGTTTTGCAAAAGTAGAGTAGTAAAGAGAGAAAAGGCAGGTATAAAAGTAAATTGGTATTAGAAAGGGAAAAGGTTCCTTAAAATAGGAGAGGCCAAAGAACAGGAACCTCATGAAGATTGGCGGAATTAAACAGGAAGTCTGGGCTGTGCAGAAGCGTGTGTTCAGGAAGTCTGGGCTGTGTAGAAGGGTGTGGTCAGTATGGCTAAAGTATAAATCTAGAAGAAGGAATGGGTGGAAAAGGGGGTAGAGTAAGGGAGCGGAGTGAGAGCGAATGGAGCTGGTTGAACCTGAACTCAATGTTTGTGGCAGTGTCCAAAACCAATCAGCAAGAAGCCATATCATGTAGGTATTACACCTTACAAAAGATAAAAAAAAAGCCTTTCCTTTTAATCCAAGAAATTAATAAACAATAATACTAAGATGTATGATGCAAGATGTGATGCTGATAATACAGGGGGAACACCAAAAGCAGATGTAATGCAGAGACCTTGTGATACTAACTAAAAGTGGTAATTGCAGGGAGTAACGCAACTGCTGAATACAACAGCAATTAAGCAGCATTGTAGGTCAGAGGAATCAGGAGAGAGGAAATAAAAAGTAGTGAAAACAAGACTGTTTAACTACTGCAGTTTGAGGAAAGGGTGAGTGAAAACTAGGGAGGTGTGAGGGGAACATCAGCGTCCCGATGATGTGCAACACCAAAACTAGTTTACAATTAATAACAAACTGTCAATAAAATGGGCAATAACAGATGTAAAGAGCAGTATAAAACTAAAACACATCTTCCAAACAGGCAGGTAAATTGCAGGTCAAAAGAGCAAATCTGTCTCATGACTCACAAAGACCTATAAAAAGTACAAAAAGACAAAATAGCCAGTGATAGAATCCCTAGTTAAAAGAATGCACATCATCAGTACACCAACATATTCTTGCCATGACTGTGAAAACCTGGCTTGCAACTAACAACCTGGCTTGAAACTAACAAGATAAGAAAATTAGATAAATAATGTCCTCACATCAGGGGGAAATGTAATGGTGCAAATGCACATGAAAGTCAAGCCATAACTGTATAAATCCAGGTGAAATTTTACAAAAAAAAAAGCCTACAGTGACGTATGTCAAAAAACAGACAGACCGACAGTAAAATGCAGTTGTCTGAAGTTATAAAGTGCCCTGCAAAGTCGTAGTTAGTGGGATTTCTAATCTAGCTTGTTTTTTTCAGAAATAGTCTTCACAAACTGTTGAAGTGGCAATGCAAAGTACATCTTCCTGATGTGCATCTGTTATAGGTCTAGATGTGCTTTTCATTCATTCTGGAGAAGAGCTGCTAAGAACAATTTTTGCTGCCAGAAAGTGCAGAAAATTTCAAAACATTTTCTTAGACTTTCATACATTTCTGCTGAAGACAATGGGCCAGATTTAGGAAGGCTTACACGGAGTTCAAGAGTAGTGTAAGCCTCCGTGTAAGCCTCCTGATTCAGGAACAGCCCAAATCTCCGTGTAAGAGACAGCTAACACGTCTCTTACACGGACTGGGCGTGGAAATGCTCAATACCTCATTTGCAGCTCCAAGATATGCAAATGAGGTATTTGAGCGATCCACAAAGCCAAAACCAGTCCGTGTAACGGACGTGTTAGCTGCAGAAATGTACTCAGCTGACAACTGAGTACATTTCTGCAAAATTAAAAACGGAGCTATGTCAGCTCCAAATAAAGGGTGCATATGTTTCATTAAGCATGCCAATGGCCAAATATGTGGCCATTGGCATGAAAAGTGTTGCAAAAATAAGTTATATAACTTTTTTTTTCATGGGATTTCTGGGTTTAACTGCAGCGCACACCAGCGCAAACGGGTGCGCTACCTAAAACTAAAAACCGAAGCTTATAAGCCCACAATTGTGGGATTTATGTAGTACATTGAATGTCAATGGAGGGACTTGCAGACCAAAAACAATATGGCCTCCGTGTAGTGGTTGTCAAGGGGGGGAAGCTCCATGTAAGACATGTAACTAGTCATTACTAGGCAATCCTATGTAAATGAGGGTTACAATACTGAATCACACTGCCACATAGGTAATGAGCACTTTCTGAGTAGTGTAAGACTTAGAGAAGGGGAGGAACAGAGTAAGAGGTAGGTGACATCACGGGGGGGAAGGATAGAAAGAAATGTACCAGATTGGAGGACAATGTAAGGTAACAGATGACAGACAGACATCAGGGAGGGAGGTGTGTCTCAACAGAACACTAGGAAAGTCAAGAAATTGAGGGTATACGCTATCCCTACACTCAAAGTTTCTTGATATACGTGCATGCGCGCATGTAAGGCAGGTTCAACATGTGGGAGCGTGTTGCAAACCGTTTACAACGGTTTGCTGGCGTCTGCGTGTGGAAGGCAGTGTGCGCGCGTTTTAGCATGAATCAGCCTAGCTAACACTGTGTAAGGATGTGTGCGCGCGTGTAACACCGTGTAAGGATGTGTACGCGTGTTTAAGTGACTGTAAGCGTGTTTAAGCTGGTGTGCACATTGCTCCCCCTCAGGAAACAGAGAGGAAACAGGAAACAACTAACCTACATGGAAACTGCCAGTAGCTACTACTAGAGTTAATTGGTGGAAACAGTTAGAAGCAGGCAATTACACAGGCAGACTAGAAGCCCAACCCAGTACTTAAAACACAACAAAGAGCAGTGCAGGCTGTTTCTCACAAGAGATACTGCCAGAAACTAAGCTATCAGAATTGAAAACTGAAAAAAGCTGAACTCAGAGCAGAAATGCTAGGGGCTGCCATGGCTATTATAATCAGGCATAGGTGAATTGCTGAGGGTGGTGACAATGCAGACGCTGACAGACAACCCAGAGTGAGGAGAAGGAGAAGAGTATACAGGCCCAGGGTCACCTACCATGGGTTACATGAGCTGGAGATAGTAGAGTGCTAAAGAGTGGACAGAGACCTTCTGCAGCAGATTGTTGAGCTGTGCAGGCCACATCTCACACACAGAACCAACAGAGGGGAACCCATCCCAGTAGAAACCAAGGTATGTGTTGGCCTAAGAATACTAGCAACAGGTACCTTCCAGAGACCAACTGGTGATATGATGGGGATATCACAGGCATCAGCCTCCAGAGTACTGCACCAGTTCCTGGATGCCATGTCACCACATGTCAGTGATCATATATATGTCCCTAATGACCGTGAGGTTGTGGCCAGCAATATGCGTCTCTTCCAGCAAATAGCGGGATACCCTGAGGTGCTGGGTGCCATAGACTGCATGCACATACGCATCAAAGCACCAGCCGGTGAGCAGGGTAGAGCCTACATTAACCGCAAGGGATACCCCTCCATCAACTGCCAGGTCGTGTGTGATGCCCAGGGCATAATAATGAATGTGTGTGCTGGCTGCCCTGGGAGCTACCACGATTCCCACATCTGGCATCTGACGCAGCTGTACCAATCATTTGCCAATGGGGACTTCCCACACGGACACCTAGTGGGGGATGCAGGTTATGCACTTGAGCCGTGGCTGATGACACCCATCAGAAATGCACACACACCTGAACAGGAACGCCATAATGAGGCACACGCACAAACACGTAATATCATAGAGCATGTGTTTGGGCTGCTCAAGTCACGGTTCCGGTGTCTGGACACGTCTGGTGGAGCTTTGCAGTACACACCAACTACATGTACCCAAATGATCATGATATGTGCTATGCTACATAATATGATCCTGCGAAACAGCTGCAGCAGGACCAGCACAGGGCTGGGCCAAACATCCCCCCACCATTGCCAAGGCCACCACAGGCAGGGGGTGACTCAGAGGAGGAACAACCTGACCTTGTCCCAGTAGGCAGAAGGAGGCGTGCCCAGTATGCCCTGGCCTTGGCAAAGAGGCAACGCATAGCACATACGCTTGGTCAGTAGGAACACTGGGACTGATACCCACTCTGACTCACTCATACAGTAACAGGGATGCCTAACATGACACAACCTGCTTCCAAGCGTACAGGAGTGTAGTATGTGTATCCGACAGAGGTGGCCCTGCAGCACCACCTGAGGCATGAATGCCATGTGTTAAGTAATGTAATATCATGTACAATATGCACACCTGAGGACCCCAACTAACATCCATATCCACGCATATGACCCTGCGGAAACAGCTGCACGTCATACAGTGATGTACATGTGCAAAAACATGGAACAAGATACAAAATGAGGGTGACTAGCAATAAATAGCATGGATAACCACACACCCATGTTTGTACCACAACAAGAAGCAACATGGAATAGCCATGGTCAAAAACCAATGGCTAAAACCTACTACTACTATATAGCTTGCTGCAGACCACTGTCCTAATAGCAGGAACTGCCCCAGGCCTATGTCCATAGGTTCATATGTTCATACTAGGCTATCTGCCCTAGGGCATTAATAAGCCTAGCCCAGAGGTTTGTGGCTTCTGCCACCCCTGCAAGTTGATGGATAATATGCCCATTATTTTGCTGTGCCTCTGTCAAGCAGTGATACTGAGGTTATCCCTGGGGTATACCTGCAATCTCCCATCCATTGGTCAAGATCACACTTGAACAAAGCCAGTGAGGTGCTCAGCCTCACATGTACCAGGATGTTGTTCCACAGCATATGGACTCTCTGGGTGATGAATCTGTCCCTCCAGCACATCCTATTAATATCTGTGTTGAGGTTTAGGTCTCCTGCCCTTGTAGTTCTGATGGATGTAGAGGTCTTGAGGTGAAGCATGTTCATTAATTCTGGGTTGGACATAGCCTTGTATGTCAGGCACAGGTCACCTCTGAGCAGACAGTAAGCGACTGAATACAGCTGGAATTCCTTCAGTCGGGCAGCAATAAGAAATATGTTTGAGACCCTTTCACCTCCTGTCGAGGAATTTGTGGGCCCATCCAATCTGAATGGGGCATTGTATGCAATCATTGGTCTGATGAGTGATGAGTACAGGGGAACAATGACCTCCCTTGATCTAGATGTGAATCACTGCATGATGAGGTGGCCAATGTAGAAGGCCTTCCAAACTACCCTGGCAATGTGAGTGTCAAACAAAAGGTCACTGTCAACCTGGGTGCCCAGGTCCCTGATAACCTACGTTGTGCTTAGAGGATTGCCACCTAGATGGGAAGTAGTGGTAACCTTGTTCTTCCTGAAGGGTATGGCTATGCATTGTTTAGTGTTTAATGTAAGGCCATGGCTGTGGCACCAGTTATCCGTGTCTATGAGACCCTTCTGAAGGATGTCTGTGTCAGATGGGTTTCCAACTATGCTTCCCAGTTTGCAGTCATCTTCAAACTTTGTCAGCCATAATCCTCCTGTGTTTGCTCGTACTTCTGAAAAGTAGATACCGAACAAATGTGGGCCCAGGACTGAGCCCTGTGGGACACCACTTGTGACAGCTCTGGAGTGTGAACTGGCACCAGCAACTATGACCCTTTGTGTTCCGTCACTTAGCCAGTTTGCAACCCATGCTGTGATGTATGTGTTCACAATTAAGCTGGTGATGTTTTCAATGATACCTGAGTGGGGTATTGTGTCGAAAGCCTTTGCCAGGTCAAGGTAGGCTGTGTGGACTGCCTTGCCCACGTCAATGGCCTGGGTGAGTGTTTTGAAAAAGTCAACCAAGTTTAAAAGGCATGATCTGCCCTTGACAAAGCCAAACTGGATTGGATCCAATGTCTGCAAGTTCCCTATGTCTTCATTTAGAATTCCCATTATGATCCTCTCCATAGCTTAGCAGAACAGGCTTGTCAAGCTGATGGGATGGTAGTTTCTGGGGTTGGTGGAGGCACCTCCTTTGTGAAGTGAGTCCACCATTGCTGTTTGCCACTCCTTGGGAACATATCCTGAGATGAGGCTAAGATTAAACAGCTGCCCTAACTGTGGGTGTAATTACTCATTGAGTTCATGGAGCACACAACTGGGGACTCCATCTGGTCCCATGGATAAAGTGTTTTCTGCCTTGGATTGAGCAGTTCCCACCCCAGCAGTGGAGATGTTTGGGGGGCTACAATCCTCTGGTGTACATACCCCCAGTTGGGGAGGGGAGAAATCTGCACTGAACCTGTCAGCCAGTATGTTGCCAATGTCTGTAGGTGCAGTGATATCAACATCATTCTGAACTAAGTCTGAGCATATCTGGGAGTTCCCTCCCAGGTTTCAAACATAGGTAAAAAAGGCCTCATGATTGTGCCTGGAGTCCGGAGTGGGTTTACTCTCAAAACATGCCGCGGATGATTGTATGGGGAACCCAGTGTTTTACTCACAATGAGCAGGGTGTCTTCCCCTACGGATTATGCTCTATCTCGTAGTAGCTCCTTCCTTGTGTTGTAGAGCTTGTTTATGGCTAGGGTCCACCAGACTGGATGCTTGCCTGTGGTACAAAGAGTCTTTTTTTTGGGGGGATTGCCTGATCCATGCAGTCCTGGAGGTGCTGGTAGAAGGCATTTCTAAGTGATACAGTGGCTTGGGTAATGGTGTCCGCTGGCCTGGGGGCCTTGAAAGAGACCACACCAGTCCTCAGAAATGTGAACTCGGCATTTGAGAAGGTCTTCACTGTTTCTTTTCCCATCTGGGGTGTGGGTGGGATGTGGACTCCCACTGAGAGTAGTCCATGATCTGATCTCACCAATGATGGGTATACGTCTGGTGTTGAACAGTGTGACCCTATGTTCGTGATGATGTGTTCTAGTATGTTGCCTCCACTTGAGGGGATTGGGACCAGTTGTTCCATGGCATTTCAGTGTATGAACTCTTGGAACCTTTGTGTTAGAGTGTTGTGGCATGATTAGTGATCCCAGTCTATATGTGGATAGTTGGAATCACCCAGTAGGATGGTGTTTGGAGATACATTTATCCCCTTCAGTGTTTGCAGGATAGCTGTGTGAGGTACCTGAGTTTGAGCGGGTGGCATGTAACATGCTACAAACTGCAGAGCAGTCTTGCCTCACGGTCACTGGCACCTGGATGGTCTCCGATGCATCGTGTGTTGCCACCAACCATGAGGTGAGGGTGTCCTTGATGAATATGGACACCCACCATCCTTCTTGGTGTTGTCGGGATGCTGGTGCCGGAATGCATGATATGACGTAACACCCGATAGTGCCGGGGTGCTGTCAGAAGCTGTGAACCAGGTTTCAGGCACAGCACAGACATCAATGTGCTACATACTGAGAAGGGCATAGAGTGTGTGCAGCTTGAGGTTGAGACCTTGGGCATTGAGCAGCATTACCCTTAGTGTCTTTCCTTTACTGTGTTCTAGGGTGGTAGGTGTAGAATCTGAATCTTGCATAAAAAGGCACAATGGGGTGGCAAGAGCATCATCTGAAATCCGGAACCCCAGGGGTGACAGGTGCAAGCCGTCCCTTGCAAATCACCGTGGCCTGTCCAGCATGTCATCCCAGGCAGACAGACATTGGCCCCCCTTAGAATGACACCATAGTCTAAGCAAAATACTACAGCTGATCATCTTGTCTCTGTTTATGTGGCATCATACTTGGTGAAGGTAGGATACTGCCGAAGGTCAGGGTCATACCTGCCTGGCCTACATAATCAGAGGGATCCTCTATGTCTCTTTCCATGTAGTCCAGGGAGGTACATCTCAGGTCGTTCACACCAGCATGGATTATGAGTGGGTCAGACCTGTACTTGCAGTTTAGTGACCTGAGTGCTTGCATTATGTGGTGGATTCCAGTGCCCGATAGGCAGCTTACTGTGACCTCCTCTGTACCTGATCTGGTGAGTGGGACATCAGTGTGTCTGACTATGGAGTCACCTATGACAAGTGTGTCTGGCATTGTGTTTGGCCTTAAGGGCTGTGACTGTTTGGCACACCGACTCTGTGGTCAATGTGTTGCATGTGCTGTGCCCTGTGGAGGCAGTTGTGTGAGTGTCTGCTGTGGTGGCCACTGCCATTCTGGTAGACTTCTGATCAGAGCCTCCGAGTGTCTCTGTGTGTCTATGTGTATGATCTTAAGTTGTGACAGTGCCATGTGAGACTGGATTAAAGATGTGTGTGTGGTTACCTTCACCTTCTCTCTGGTCTTGCTAGTCCTATGTTGAGAGAGCTCAGCCTCCACTTTGGCTATATAGTTGCATCTCTCACATGTATGTGTGTTTTATGGCAGAAGGAGAGGGTTGTCAGTGTACATGAGGCAAGTGTAACAGTGCCTCAATATTCCCAGGTTCACCAGCTGAGCAGGAGAGGACACTAGCAACTGATCCCTAGACATGCTAGAAGAAATAGACAAAACAATGTTGGAATACAGGGAGATATCAAGCCCCCCAAGCCACATCATACTGTTTGATTGACAATAGCTACACATACACCGGTGTTTCATAGTGTCATAGTGTACTACTAGGCTATCTGCCCTAGTGCATGTATAAGCCTAGCCATAGCCATTAGAGGATTGCCACCTATATGGTAGCTTGGGGTCACCTTGCTTTTCCTGAAGGGTATGTCTACACATGTTGTGCACTTTGACTTCAGGCCATGGCCCTGGCACCAGCTATCAGTTACTGTGAGTCCCTTCTGAAGGATATCTGTGTGTGATGCACTGTCCACTATGGTGCCCAGTGTGCAGTCATCTGCTAACATTGTCATCCAAAGTCCTCCCATGTTGGCCTGTACTTCTGGGAAGTACATGACAAACAATGGGGGCCAAGGACTGAGCCCTGTGTGACACCACCTGTGACCAGCCTGGAGTCTAACATAGTGCCAGCAACTCTAACCCTGTGGGTCCCGTCCTTAAGCCAGTTTGCAACCCATCTTGTGACATATGGGTTTACATTTCAGTTGTTAGGGTTTTCCACAATACCTGAGTGGGGTATTGTGTTGAAAGTGTTTGCAAGGCCAAGGTAGGCTGTATGGACTGCCTTTCCCCAACAATGGCCTAAGTGACCAATTTGAAGATGTCAACCCAGTACAAAAGGCATGATCTGCCCCTGACCAAGCCAAAATGGGATGGGTACAATGTCTGCATGTCCCCTATATCTTTGTTTATGAGCTCAATTATGATCCTCTCCATAGATTTGCAGACTACACTTGTTAAGCTTATGGGGCAGCAATTAACAGGGTCTGTAGAGGCACTGCCTTTGTGCAGATGTGCACAACTGGACCCTAACCAGGCTGTTGTGCACACTATGGAAATGTAAAGCAGTGATAGGACTAAAGCCCAGGATACTGACCACCACAGTGAAAGTACTGAAACACTACACTAGACAGTGCTACAGTGTTAGGTCAGTATGAATGGATGTTGACAATTGTGTGCAAAGTATCCCATGCAAAACCTGCAGGCACAGTATACTCCCTGTTTTGTTCACACAAAAGCATTTGGACAGTAACTACACAACATGGCACAGAACACACAACCATAAACTGGAGGTATTTGTTGAAGGTCACACTCATCCACAAATGTGATGGGCTGCAGAGTTCAACATATGTAAAGCCCACACTGGGCATGCTCACACACTTAGATAAATGAGACATCTTTCACACAACATGCCATGGGAAGGCTGAACTGGGCATGCTCACACACTTGGTCCAAATGTTACCCCTAGCAAATGTGAAAACACACCAGAGGATGCTCACCCCCTTTCTAGACACTGATCATGTAAGCACCCTATAAGTATATTGGAGAAAAGGATTTTCTCAGTAATCCGAATAGCGCTTCGTGCTAATGCGTCCGTCTGTAGTGTCATAACATAGTTAAATAAGGGTTTGAATCCAGCAGGTGGCAAGTGTGTGTGAAGGGGGTAAGTGTGTGTGTAAGTGTGTATGAAAGAAACATCCCTTTTGGCAACTGGGAAAACACACCAGAGGATGATCATTCCACTTTCTAAACTCTGATGATGTCAGCACCCTATAAGTATATCAGGGGAAAGAAACTCCCCCCAGTAATGTGAATAGCGTGCTGTGCTAATGCATCCGTCTGTAGTGTCACAACATAGTTAGGTAGGGGTTTGAATCCAGCAGGTGCGATGTGTGTGTGAAGGGGGTAAGTGTGTGTGTAAGTGTGTATGAAAGAAACATCCCTTTTGGCAACTGGGAAAACACACCACAGGATGATCATTCCACTTTCTAAACTCTGATGATGTCAGCACCCTATAAGTATATCACCGGAAAGGAAATCGCCCAGTAATGCGAATAGCGCTGTGCTAATGCGTCCGTCTCTAGTGTCATAACATAGTTAGGTAGGGGTTTGAATCCAGCAGGTGGCAAGTGTGTGTGAAGGGGTAAGTGTGTGTAAGTGTGTATGAAAGAAACATCCCTTTTGGCAACTGGGAAAACACACCACAGGATGATCATTCCACTTTCTAAACTCTGATGATGTCAGCACCCTATAAGTATATCAGGGGAAAGGAAATCCCCCAGTTATGCGAATAGCGCGCTGTGCTAATCGTCCGTCTCTAGTGTCATAACATAGTTAGGTAGGGGTTTGAATCCAGCAGGTGGCAAGTGTGTGTGAAGGGGGTAAGTGTGTGTGTAAGTGTGTATGAAAGAAACATCCCTTTTGGCAACTGGGAAAACACACCACAGGATGATCATTCCACTTTCTAAACTCTGATGATGTCAGCACCCTATAAGTATATCAGGGAAATGAAATCCCCAGTAATGCGAATAGCGCTGTGCTAATGCGTCCGTCTCTAGTGTCATAACATAGTTAGGTAGGGGTTTGAATCCAGCAGGTGGCAAGTGTGTGTGAAGAGGGGTAAGTGTGTATGAAAGAAACATCCCTTTGGCAACTGGGAAAACACACCACAGGATGATAATTCCACTTTCTAAACTCTGATGATGTCAGCACCCTATAAGTATATCAGGGAAAGGAAATCCCCAGTAATGCGAATAGCGCTGTGCTAATGCGTCCGTCTCTAGTGTCATAACATAGTTAGGTAGGGGTTTGAATCCAGCAGGTGGCAAGTGTGTGTGAAGGGGGTAAGTGTGTGTGTAAGTGTGTATGAAAGAAACATCCCTTTTGGCAACTGGGAAAACACACCACAGGATGATCATTCCACTTTCTAAACTCTGATGATGTCAGCACCCTATAAGTATATCAGGGAAAGGAAATCCCCAGTAATGCGAATAGCGCTGTGCTAATCGTCCGTCTCTAGTGTCTTAACATAGTTAGGTAGGGGTTTGAATCCAGCAGGTGGCAAGTGTGTGTGAAGGGGGTAAGTGTGTATGATTGATATATCCCTTTTGGCAACTGGGAAAACACACTACAGGATGCACATACCCCTTTCTAAACGATATCACAATTATGTATGGCTTTTGATTACAGACATGCCATGTGTGTTGTGCACACACAGAATGCCCATGTGTGTGGGTTGTCCCTCACAATAATGCATGACATTGATTACACGGTTATGGCAATGAACACATGATGTATGTGTGTGCCAAATACACATATGTACCTGTGACTTTCAATAGTTACCATGTGTGATGCCTGCCACATGTGAATACATGGTATTTGCACAGGGTAACATTATGACCGTGGTCTTCTGTGCAGGTGCTGCATGTGGGATGTGTATATACAGTGTGAGATGTAGATGCTATCAGCCTAGTAGTGAGGAATGCACACCTGGTCTGGGGCATAAAGTCTACATGTTGTTGATCTACAGGAGCTGCATGTTCTCACCTGTTGTGGGAGTGGTAAGACAGTATTCCATAGCAATGCAGTGACTGCATGCTAAGAACCATTCAGCTAGGGTGTTGTAGCTACACTTATTCATTAGCATTCAGTAATTTGTCGGAATCCCTGGTGAGGGTCTGATGCCAACCAAGGTCAGGGGTCTACCAGCCTGTGTCACTTGCTCAGTGATCCCTTCCATGTTCCCTATCATGTATCCCAGTGAGCGACATCCCACATCAGCTGTGGTGGCATGGACAATGACTGAGTCATATGTGTCCATGCATCTGACTGACTCGTATGTTGTTGTTACAGTTTGGCCATGTGTTTCCATCTCATACATGTGATGTACATCAATGGGTAGGGGATAGGGTTGACTGTGTACATGTTGCAGCTGTGACATTACTACATGACACACATATTCCACAACTGTACCATAGAGGTGACTGACAACTGACCTTTGCACATGCTACCAGAGTATTGAGATTACATTGGTGATTGACAGCACTTAGGGCCAATGGTGAAAAAGAGACATAGGTCCATAGGTTCGTACAGGGATATCTGCCCAGGGCATGTATCCACCTAGCCAGAATGTGTGTGCCTTTCAACATGCATTGTGAATCTGTCTTGCTATGCCCTTTTCCAAGGTTAGTATACTGTGCCTCTTTCTCACAGTGACACATAAGTGATACCCAGGGTAACCCTACAATGTCACATCCAGTCATTAATATCGCTCTTGAGGATAGTCACTGAGTCAGTCTGCCTAACCTCTATTGGGATAATAATCAGGAATGAAGGGAGCCTCTGAGTTGTGAATGTGCCCCTCCACCATGTCTTATGTATATCACTCCTGAGGTTCAAGTATTTCCAGCGTGTATCCTGGTGGGATCTGGATATTCTGAGATGCAGCATGGCCATTAAGTGAGGGTATGACCTGGCCTTCTATGTCAGGCACAGATTGCCTATGAAGAGGCAGTATGTCACTGAGTAGAGCTGCTGCTACTTTAACCAGTCAGTATGTGGCATCTGTTTGAGCACTTTGATCCCCTTGTCGAGGTACATATGTGGTAGCTCCAGTTGCTGCAGGTGTCTGGTAAGGTGCATGCTGACAGGTTCATCATAGTCAATTATGGGCATGATGAGGGATGAGTAAAGGGGCACAATGTCCTCCCTGGTCTACATGTGGATCCCATGATGATGTGGCCCATATAACATGCTTACCTAACCACTTTGTCCATGTTGTTGTCAAATGGTAGAATGCTATCAACCTCGTACCCCAAGGTCCATAATTCCTTGGTCTGCACTTACTGGATTAACACATATGTGGTGCGTTGTGGTCACTTAGTGTTTGACAAAGGGATGACTATACTCTTTCTGTCATTCACGTTGAGGCCATGGCTGTGGCACAAGTCATGTGTTTGCAAGAGTCCCTTTGGAGGATGCGTGTGTTAGCTGGTGAGTTGATTATGGTGTTCGGTCTGCAGTCACCTGCGACTTGCTGAGCCACAGTACTTCCATGTTGGCCTGTACCTATGACCAATATATAATGAACATGACAGCTCCTAGGGCTGTGCCTTGTGGGACACCACTTGTACCAGGTTGGAGGCTGACATGGCTCCAGCAATTCTACCATGTGTGTTCTGCCCTTGGGCCACTGTGCAATACCCATAGTGACATAGGGGTTAATATGTACACTGGTGAGCTTCCCTAGAATGCACAAGTGGGGTATTGTATCCAAGGCTTATGCAAGGTCCAGGTAGGCTGTGTGGACCTCCTACCCCTTGACAGTGGCCTTGGTGACTGTTTCAAAGAAATCAAACAGGTTTGATAGGCAGGATTTGCCATTGACAAAGCCAAACTGTGTATGGTGACATGTCTGTAGGTCCACAATATCTAGATATGTGAGGTTCATGATGATCCTTGCCATAGCTTTGCAGACAAAGCTAGTCAGACATATGGGGAGTAGTGTCCAGGATCCGTGACGGCACCACCTGAATGTTGAGGGACCACTGTTGCTGTATGCCACTCTCTGGCCACATATCGTGTATTAAGGCTGGGATTGAACAGTGGTGTTATGTCTGGGTGTAGCTCTTCTTGTGGTTCATGTAGGACACAGCCTGGGACACTGTCTGGTCCCATTGATGCAATGTTTATTGCTTTGGGAAGGGCATCTCTTACCTGAGCATCTGTGATGTCAGGGGGGGAAGCACTGTGCTGCGAGACATATTTGCCCTTTTGGTGTGGTGGGGAGAGAAGGCAGCATTGAACCTGTCCACTAGGATGATGGCAATGTCTGTGTGTTTTATATTTTGTGTGACATATTGGATTACCTCTGAGCATATCTGGGTAGTACCACCCAGGTTACTAACATAACTACAGGCAGCCTTGTGATTATCCTCAGTGGCTTGTGGAATCCTCTCTCAAAGATGGCCTTAGACAATCATATGGGTGCCTGTAGTTGTCTTCCAATACTCATCAGTGGTGCCTTCACATTTTGGGAGGTTGTTGTATCATGTAGTGGCGTCATCCTTCTATTGTATAGTGTGTTTATGGCTGGTGTCCAGCCCAGGACATCTGCCTTTGGAGAATTGGGTCATGCTTTCATATGTGGCTTCATGATCCATGCATTCCTGAATGTGTCCACAGAATGCCTCTATACAGGTATCTGCAGTCTGGTCCATATTTTCAACAGGCCTTGGGCCTTTGAAGGTTTCCACATCATTTATGAGGGGTGTGCACTTGCTTGACATGAGCTGTTGACAGGCGTGCCGCCCTCCAGACAGAGCAAGGTGAGGGTCACAGTCAGCTACCTGTTGGGTGATAGAATGTGCCACATAACACAGGCACACAGGTCACTCCACAGCAAGTACAGCTATGAGGCAGACATTGTCCATGCTGGTGCAAACAACCTGAGATGTACCTCCCTGGACCACATGGAAAGAGACACAGAGGAGCTCTTACAGCACCCTCTCAAACTCAGGACTCCCACACAGCCTTCATGCTGACACAGGAGAGTTTAGATTACTCTGCAAACACCATCATACTGGGTCATGCCAGCTACCCAAACATAGACTGTGAACATTACACAAGCCACAATACCCAAGCTCTAAGGTTCCCATTGATCAGACATTCTTTGGCTATGGAACAGGTAACCAACCTTCCCACAAGATGGGCAGATATACTAGAGCTGATCTTTACAAACATGAGTA
Source organism: Protopterus annectens (assembly GCF_019279795.1). NCBI lineage: Eukaryota > Metazoa > Chordata > Ceratodontiformes > Protopteridae > Protopterus > Protopterus annectens. Next base: position 1,347,142,519 of record NC_056737.1, read on the forward strand.
CAAACTGCTCACCACTGGGAGTATATCCCTCATTGTTGCAATCAAACCATATACTAATCACACTGGAGTTCTGGATCCCCACATATGCAAACCTCCAACACATCGATGTGTGTGTGTGGAAATGTCCCTATTAGCAACTGTGACAGTATCGTACAGGATGCAGATCCCCCTTTTGAAACACTGATGATGTCAGGACTGTATAACTATATTACCTGTAGTAAAGTCCTCCAGTAATTTGCATAGCGCGCTCTGCTAATACGTCTTTCTTCAGTGTCATAACGTAGTTAGGTAGGGGTTTGAATCCTGCAAAGGGAATGAATGTGTGTTAGTATGAGTGTGGTTTATGTGTGTGCACTATGCTGGGAGGGTTAACTGCCTTTTGCCAACTGGGAGAACACACTACAGGGTGCACATCCCTCCTCCTACACACAGATGATGTCAGCACCCTCTAAGTACAGCATTAGTAAAGATTTCTCCAACTACCGCAAATAGCACACTCTGCTAATGTGTCTGTTTCTACTGTCATTGCACAGTTAGGTATGGGTTTGAATCTTGCAAATGGAAAGTATGTGTTTTACTGTTGGTGGGGTTAGTGTGTGTGCACAATGATGGGGTGGGATGTGGCTTTTGCCACATGGGGCTATGCACTGCAGGGTGGTCATTACCCTTAACAAGCAGTGATGTTGATAGCACCCTATACAAACAAAACTACAAAACAGAAGGTGGTGGTACTGATAACACATGTAAGGTAACACTTCTTCAAGTAATGTCCTGTCCACAAAACGGAGTAGGATAATCAAACAATTCTTTTATTCTATACAGACAACATGACAACAGACAACTAACTGCCAGTACTCAGTATAGTGTTACATGCTACTGTAACACGCACATGTACCCGAATATACCTAGATAGTGTTCTGAAGCCTGAATGTGGCAAGTGTTTGGATGTGGGATGTGTCTGTGTGTGCATTTCCGTATGGGAAACATGTTTGATGTGGCAATCAGGGTACTACAGTACCTGATGCACATTACATCTTTCAACTGATGAGGTTGCCTGCACCCTGTGAGTACAGGTAGAGAAGGGGATGCCAGTAGTAAACAACATAGTGCACTTCTCAAATGTGTACCTGTCATGTATCAACAGCTACTCATGTAGGGTGATAAATAATGGGAATGGCAGGTGAGCGTGTGCATGTGTGTGGGTAGCAGGGTGTGTATGAATGCATGTGTGACAGAACAGATACATGTAGCTGAATCTACATAACAGCACAAGATGCGCATTGCCATAGTCAATGTTAGCATGTGATGGTGTGCAGCTGGTACATTTTGTTAAGTAGTATGGGTGCAGATAACAATTGAGGACATTCATACAGTTACTGCAGCAGGACTGCTGGGATATACACACAATTATACTGCAACAGTCAACAGTTACCAACATGTTACTACTTATACACATCTATGTAGTCACCCTGTGCATCAGCAACGTGTTTACCTTTACCTGCACCAATATTGTAGTATGCAGGAGGTGGCACAGTGTCATCATATGCATAGGGTGTGGGTTAGGTATGCCCAAGCCGGCCACTGGTAACACCAATTGACATGTGTGTGTATGTGTGTTTGTGAGGGGTAGCAGTACAGGGTGGACCGTTGTTGGTGCAGTGTGTGTGTGTATGTGTTTGCCCTAGGTGTTAGGTTTCTGCATGTGTGTAAGCACGCACACAGTCCCACATAATGGCTGCCATGTACAGGGTTTTGTGGACAGCCACAGACTGCACCTGTCAGGTCATCCAGATCAGTGTCTGTGGGCACGGACACGGTACCTGTGCCTGGCAGGGGTGCTACGGGCCGTATCCGGTACTAACCCAGACTGGGTACTGTCATCGGAAGCAGGGGTGTGTTGACTGGACACAGTTCCCTGTTGGGACTGTCCAGAGCCACGTGCACGTGGTCTCCTGGGGCGTCTGGATGACAGCACAGACCCAGCATTGCTGGGGCTGGTGCTGGCACTTGAGGTACGCGAGTGGGCCTGTTGTCGTCCGCGGCCACTGCCAGCTGGTGCTCTTGCTGGCATACGGCCACGTCGACATCGCAAACGCACACCATCGCCCTGGCCCATGGACATCTGGTTGTGGAGCAGCTGTTCTATGCCCCCACAACGTCTGTCAACGACATCTGTGAAGTTACGGATAGCATTCGCAACATCACGCATGCCGTCTGTCATGGCTGCGACATGCTCTCAGCTCCCTCAGACCCTGTCTGGTGTACCTTTCCATACGTGCCTGTGCCTGCATGACAGTTCTAAACATAGTGGAGGTTGACATACCTCCTTGGGCACGTCAGCCAGAGGCAGTACGGCCACGGATGCCCCCACGAGAACCCATGGGCGACTGTCTGCGTGGTACCATTGGAGGCCCCTGCTCATGGCTGCCTTGTGGGGATGCATGTACCACAGGTACCACATTACCCTGATCTATGCCCACTGCTGACTGTCCATCACCTAGGGACAATGGTGACAAAGGATGTAACGGCAGGATGACTGTGCGCATTGACGGGGTTGAAAGCTGTGTACTGTCAATTGGCTGACCAATGGCGGACCCAGACACACCTTCCTGCACCATTACAGACATTTCATCATCATCAGTACCTGGGGCACAAGATTCAGGTTCCCTGCTGCAGGTCACCAGAGCAGCACCAGAACCTACGGGAGGAAAACATGGAACACAGATTACAGTCTCAATACATATTTGACAGAGATGCACTTCAATACTAATGCACACATTCAGAAATGGACACATGCACTCATGGACACTAACACACATGCACACTTGGGCACAGGCACACTTGCACACATGCACACCCCACAGTAAACACACACATCAGTACCGTGTTACACTACTAAATTTACTACCTGTCAATTACAGTTATTGTGAACACAGTCACCAGCATGTCTACTACAGAGTTACACTACTCTTCCTAGTTTTATAAATTGTTTTACGGATAATGTTAAAAAGACTCACCAGCATGTATGGCCTGCCTCATTGCCAGATGGGAGGGACCTGGAAGTGTGAAGAGAGTAATGTCAGTGGGCACATGTGTGCCATTCGTTTTGCACATGATACAGTACAGTAGTACACTAGTTCCCTTATACACATCAGCTGCACATCATGTCTGTATATATATCATGATGACAGATACATACCACATGCACGCCTTATGCGTGCATGAAATAACAGCGTACAGAACAGTCATATGTACATACCAGGAGTTTACTCTAATCTCACCCTTACCTCTCTTCAAACGTCAACTCAAACTGTACTTCCAAAACCACTGGCTTTGTTCTTCTTGGAGTCCAGGCTAACGTCCCTCTCCCTACCCTCTCTTCACCTTTAACCCCTCATTGTGCATAGAAACTAGCTTCTACCCTGTTTCTTTCACCTTGATGTCCTTCTATGCTCTGACCTACTTCTCCCATCCCTCCCACCTCCTCTTGACTGTCTTCCTTCTTTTCCTCACTTCCCTTCTTGACTCCTGCCTCTTCCATATCATTGTATCTGTCATACTCCTTCTACTTCTCTACCCTTCTGAGCCCTAACTATTATGTATATGGCTTTTGCCTTATTGCATAACCATTATGCTTTAGGTAGGATTGCTTTGAAACCAACGGTACATTGTGTATGACTCTAAACTGTTTGACTTCCTTACATGTATGTTGATTTAATTAACAGGCTGGTGTACAATTCTATTATGTTGGCTGTCTGTATTAAAACTTGTCTGTCTGCCTTTATTACGTTATGTGTGGAGCTTTTCTCCACAGGCCTCTACTGAAAATGAACTTATATCCAGCTAGACTATCTGGGTCAACAAATGTAAAAGTAATAACAATAAATGAATATGGCATCTTACCTGCATGCTCGCTGTCTTGCTGCTGTGTGGATCCAACCTCCATCAGGATGCATGATTGTTGCTGTTGTTCTGGGGCTGGATCCACAACACTTAGCAGTAGCCCCTCCTGTCTGGTGAGGGGGGGATGTGTGGCCACCCCCCCACCTGTGGCAACCTGTTGCCTGCGGATATCTGCAGCACACTGGCGGACATGTCTTACCAAATCACTGCAGTGATGTCTCACCTGCTCATATGTCCTATCATGCATGCCAACATCATTTATCCTGCTAACGAGGTTTTGCCACAGTGCAGACCTCTCCTGCTGATTCTGGGTGGTGCGTGAGAACAGGATGGCATAGTCACGCACCAGGCTCTGGTGGATCACGTCATCCTCTGCAGCAGAGTAGGCAGGATTCCTTTTTGGTGCCATGTCTATCTGGAAAGGTACACAAACAGGTTATCAGCATAGTATCTCAACAATACATGGTACACATTCTATACAGGGAGTGTTAACTTCTACTTATTACTGCTTGGTTAAAACTTGATTACAGTGTAGCTATCATTCTATGTCATTTGTACTAAGTACTTGGCCTTCAGACCGGTTGTTTTACATTAGGGAGGTTGGTGGCAAGCACTGTGGTGGCAGGACACATATCTTTCATCCATTGAAGTTGGGAACTGCTGATTGTGGGCCCAGTGTACAAGTGTATTACTTCTGGTATGGGCAGTTGGCCTTAAGGCCAGTTATTTAACATTAACGAGGTTTGTGGTCTGCACTCGTGTGTGACAATAGGCTGTACTCTGCCATTCATAGCTGGGGACATCTGGTTTCAGGTTTATAGTGCCTGCATATCTGAGCTGTATCTTACTGACATTGCTACACCTTGTTTGTTGTAGAAAACACTACATCCAGGCCTCCTGGATCTACCTTTGTTTATATGCTTGTTATCTGTTAGCTTGTTATTTCACTGGTATGCTACTTCCACATAGTACACATCTTCTCAACACATCTGTGACTCACTACTGATATCTGCATTGCTTACTGTACGTACTTCCATGTTACACATGACAGCAAGTGACAGCTTGTCATTGTTGCATTTACTTAATTGTGACACATTGCACTTAGGTTACCTGGCATTTGCTCACTGACACTTTTATATCAGTCAGCAGTTGTAGGTAATGTCAGTACACCCTCACTCCCCACTGGACCTTGTTTTCAATCATTAGTGATTACAGAGTTCACAATAGTATTCTAGCATGTCCAGAGATCAGTTGTCAGTTCCCTCCCCAGTCCAGCTGGTGAGTGTGGTACTCCAGAGACAATGTTAGAACAGATGCATGTACACAGACAACCCCCTCCTCCTAACAACAATTTCAAACTCATGTGAGTGATGCAGCCATATACCAGACTGGAGGCTAGGCTCTGTCTACTCAATACCGCCATAGCCAGTCAGGTGGCAAAGGGGATCACTCACTACACTTCCAGTCTCACGTAGACCTACCACAACAGCGGACCTAACACATGATCACACATGATCATACTTGTAGGCTCAGACCACAGCTCTGCCTATGCAGCAGAGACCTCCTAAGCAGACATCCAGGCAACCACTACCACATAAACGAACATGTGCAACACATATCACACAAAGCCAATGTGCTGAACACTCACAGCCATTAACAGTTAACAACACACCTCATACACCTGTACTAGGTGCCTCTATCATCAGGCACACTCACATCACGTTCACCAGGCTTAACGAGGTGAGGGTCACGGTGTGCAGCCTGTCAGGCACTATGACCTGCCACATAACGGAAACACTCAGGTAACCCCAAGGCAGGTACAGGTATGACTCAGTCAATGTCCATGCTGCTGTGAATGGCCTGACACATTCCTCCCTGGACTACATGACATGAGACATTACAGAGCTCTCTGAGCACGTAGCCCGAGACAGTTTGACCCTGACCTTGAGTAGCATCCTACCCTCACCTAGAACGATGCCACAATATCAAAGCACGATGATCCCTTCCAACAATTGACTGACATACTGGTGTCATTCACAGGTGTGCCAATGCCTGCCATCTTGGGGTGGTATGCTTTGCTAGGGACAGCTTGCACCTGTCACCACAGTCCTATTGACATTTGGCAGAGCCTCCTGCTACACCCATAGTGCCTGTATTAGGCAAGGCTCATAAGGCAAACCCACATCCATTTGTATCACAAAGGATGAGGAAGTAAGAGTGATGCTACTCAACACTGGACGTCTAGACCCAAGGATGCACGCACTCAAAACCCTACCTAGCATTCTGGACATCGATATCTGTGCAGTAACATGAACCTGTTTCAGGTTTCACAGGAGCACACCAGTACTACCACGTTATAGCTGTTACCATTCTTGTCGGCCCCAACACTTGAACAAGGGAGCCCGAGTATCAGTATTCAATGCAGATTCCCACGCCTCCACATTGGTGCCACAGCACAACATAGGTGTTAGGCCATTGAGTACAGAAGGCGTAGTTGGGGACCTGGGAAGAAACATGGTAGCGGTCTGTCATTTGTCTACCACATGGCCAACGTGGATTGACAGACATGTTATATAGCCCAGCTAATCATGAGTGATTCACATGTATGGCAGGGGAGGTCATTGTGCCTCTTTACTCATCCATCATCAGGCCTATAATTGCGTACAATGCACCTTTTGGGATGTACCTAACCAGACACCTACAGCAACTGGTACAGGACAACAGTACATCATCAAGGGGATGCAATGGCTCACACAGATGTCATATGCTGCCCAGGTAAAGTGAATCCAGCTGGACTCAGTGGCATACTGCCTGTTCAGAGGCAATCTGTGTGCCATATACAGCCATGTCCTACCTAGCAGTAATGAACGTGATGCACCTCAGGCAATCAGAGTCCCATACAGCCACATGCTCAGGAGAGCTGGACCTCAGCACTGACATACATGGACATGCTGGAGGCGCATATTCTAACCGAGAGGCTCCCTTCACTCTGTAATGAGCTCACACTACTGGTTAGGCAGAGTCCCTCATTGACTCTCTTCCATAGGAATCTGGATGAGTGGATGGAGATCATAGTTGTACCCCAGGTATCACTTCTATGTCACTGTTAGACAGAGGCACAGTATACTAAAGTCGGACAAGGGCATAGCAGCATAACTTGTAATTGGGTGGCAAAGACAAACACATTCTACTAGGCTTACCAATGCCCTAGGGCAAATAGCCTAGTATGAACCTATGAACTGTTCATTCTCAACTGTTCAAGCTCATTACAGAGTGAAGGGAGCCTCTCGGTTAGGAATATGCCCCTCCAGCATGTCCATGTATGTTCTATTCAGTCGCTTACCGCTTGCTCAGAGGTGACCTTTGCCTAACATACAAGGCCATGTCAAACCCAGATTTGATGAATATGCTTCACCTCAAAAAATCTAGATCCATCAGAGCCACAAGGGCGGGAGACTTAAACCTCGACACGGCTATTAATAGGATGTGCTGGAGGGATAGATTCATCACCCAAAGACTCCCTATGCTGTGGAACAAAATCCCGGTATATGTGGGGCAGAGCACCTCGCTGGCCTTGTTCAAGAGAAATCTTGACCAATGGATGGGAGATCGCAGATATACCCCAGGGATTACCTCAGTGTCACTGCTCGACAGAGGCACAGCAAAATAATGGGTATAGTTCCCCATACTAAAGGGGTGGCGTAAGCCACAAAACGATGGGCTAGGCTTGTAAATGCCCTCGGGCAGATAGCCTAGTATGAACCTATGAACATGTGTGTACTGCTATAGTACTTCTGCCATATGTTGCATGTGTGTGTGTTGTGGGGGATGCACAGGTAATGGCCAGATACTTCTGCACAGGTGACACGTCTGACACATTCTGGGTGTTCATCCATACATACTGGATGTGTGCTGCCATCCAACCCTGTGATGTGGACACACATTACTCAGCCTGGATATACATATCCAAACAACACCACAAGCACAGTACACTACCTTGCTATGTATGCATGTAATTACACAGTTATTCAGTAGTTATAACAGTGATGCTATCCATGCAGCCCACTGGGCCAGTGGAAGCCACAACACACACCGCCAGCACCTTTGCATATGCTTACCACAGACATTCCACATACTGCATGTACTGTGCACACAGATATCTAACCCAGAACAACTGCACACCACTTATTAATCCTGTCCAGTGGACTACAGATACAGGCATATTGTATAACAATAGTAGGAGGCTACTGCAGCACAGGGCAGATTCACATGACGGGAAGGCATCTGTTGTCTGCAGTGTTAAGATGCTTCACATTCACCAAATGCACAGATATTGGCAACATTGTTGCAGACAGTTTAGGTGCAGGTACCCCCCCCCATTGTCCTACACATGTGTTGTTAGTTATCCCGGATGACTGTAACCTCCCTATCCTCTCACATGTCCAGGTGAGAGCCACCCTCATCATTGCAGAACACATATCATCACTGTTACGAAATGGTATCCCTGGATGTGTGCTACATTCACCCCTGGAGGACATAGCACCACATGACAGACTGATATTAATCCCTGGCCATACTACAGGATATGTACCTGAACAGTGCCATACATACACAGTGGTCCCACACCAATGAGGAGGAACCTCTACTGACCCTGGGAACTACTGCATCATATGCACAACTGGCCTTGTGTTCTAAGCTATGGAAGTGTTAGTTATGGCCCACATGTACAACAATATTACATATGTTTATATTTCATGACTATGTACACACAACCTATCTCATGGACATACCTATAGATAGTGAACTATGATACATTTGGAGGTGTCACAGTATACACAGGATTAACCTGCTACTTTGCATTACCTGTGTTTGTGGCAGCTGTTGCTGTGCCAGTGGTGCTGCTTGCTGCTTGCTCCTTGCTGCTTGCTGCTGCTTTTGCTGCTGGCAGTCCTAATATTTGTTTGGTTGTTTTCTCTGTCTCTCTCTCTCTCTCTCTTTCTCCGTAGTGTTTGTGCAATGAATGTATTGCGTGAGTGTAGTGTGGGTACTCAATGCTTTTGTAGGTATCTGCATAGGTCCATGTGATGGCCTCTGCACCAATTGTAAGGCAGCATTTGCTAATTGCATGCAGCTGGGTGTGTACTGATTGCATGTCTCACTGTGATTTCAGGACACTGCTATAAAAGGGTATGTGAGATAGGCGTTGCCCTTTCAGATTGCAGGGCGTGGACCATGCTGGTATGCTGTTGACAGTGTTTTGTGAGTGTGAAGGTTAGTACATCTCCCATGCTTCATGCTGTGTTGTAGATTCAGGTTGCTGCATTTATCTTGCCTGTTCCCTGTAGTGAGTGTGTATGCATACTGACACCTACAACTATATGTCATATGTATTGCTATATAAATATATATATATATATATATCTGTGTACATATACATACTTTCATATATGTACATTAGCTGACATTATTGGGTACAAGCTAACAATTAGCAGGGCTGTTTCTGTTAACACTACACTAGTATGGGAATCCAGTAATTGGGACTATAAAAGTCTGCATGACATGCTTTGGGTAGTAGACATACTATATTGCCTTTATCTTCATTCCTACTATTACATGTTCCACTTATTTAGCACTATATTCCTGTATGAGAGTCATGGCTTAGTGGTAGGTCATACAGACTAGTGTTACAATGGTCTTGTGGTAGGGCCTACTAGTATGCTCATATTCTGCTTTTGAGTTGAGTATAGGGCCTATCAATCAAAGTGCTGGAGGCACCTTTAAGCAGTTAAAGGGGTTAGTAGGTCTCACAGGAGCCAGGCTGTGTTGCAGATTCTGGTTGCTGCATATATCTTCACTGTTTCCTGTAGTGAGTGTGTATGGCTACTGAGACCTACAACTATATTTCATATGTATTAATATATATTTATATATATGTATGTGTAGATATACATACCTTCACATATGTACATTACCTTATGTTACTATGTACAAGCTAACAGGTAGCAGGGCTGTTTCTGTTCACACTGAACTAGTATGGGAATCCAGTAATTTGGCCATTAAAACTCTACCTGACATGCTTTGGATAGTACATCTCCTATATTGCCTTTATACTGATTCCTACTATTACATGTTATATTTATTTTAGCACTGTGTTCTTGTAAAGCAGGCATGGCTTAGTGGTAGGTCATACAGACTAATGTTACCAAGGTCCTGGGTTCGAGACTGACAGTGGGATTTTTTTTTTCTTTGCAAACTTTCAAACTGAGTACAGGACCTGTCAATCAAAGTGCTGAGGCCACCTTTAAGCAGTTAGAAGGGTAAGTAGGTCACACAGGGGTCAGCCTGTGTTGCAGATTCAGGTTGCTGCAATTATGTTCACTGTTTCCTGTAGTGAGTGTGTATGGCTACTGAGACCTACAACTATATTTCATATGTATTAATATATATTTATATATATGTATGTGTAGATATACATACCTTCACATATGTACATTACCTTACGTTACTATGTACAAGCTAACAGGTAGCAGGGCTGTTTCTGTTCACACTGAACTAGTATGGGAATCCAGTAATTTGGCCATTAAAACTCTACCTGACATGCTTTGGATAGTACATCTCCTATATTGCCTTTATACTGATTCCTACTATTACATGTTATATTTATTTTAGCACTGTGTTCTTGTAAAGCAGGCATGGCTTAGTGGTAGGTCATACGGACTAATGTTACCAAGGTCCTGGGTTCAAGACTGACAGTGGGTATTTATTTTTCTTTCCAGACTTTCAAAATGATTACAGGACCTGTCAATCAAAGTGCCATAAAGGCACTTTTAAGCACTTAAAATCAGGTCTGCGCTCGTTTGCTGAGCTCACGCATGCACTGGCGGTGAGCTCCGCTAACACAAGCCACACCAGCTAATTTCTTTGAAAGAAAAGAAAAAGGGGTGACAGGAAAGTGGTGAAAAAGGGGTCACAAAGAGGGTAAGACAGTAGGGAAACAAGCGTGGGATTTGCAGGAGGGATGTAGGTAAGGCCCATAGATGCCCATGTCTTTGGCAGCAACAGCTGTGCATTTCCATGTATTTTGGTGAGACATTGGAAACCTTTCACCCCTGAGAGAGGTGTCAGGACAACATTAATATTTGTTGTAGAGCCAGTTGTAATTAACTGTTTCAATGTCAAGCAGACATGTGTGCGACATGGACAGCTATGTATGGGGCGTAATTTTTTTGTGGGTACAGAGTGCCCTTTTTTTTTTTTTTTCAGGTGAGAGTGGTATGTCAGGTGAAGGAAGTCGGTATAGCTGGGGAGGTAGGTTGGGTAGGTTAACAGACAAGACAGACAAGACGCATACAGGGGCGGTGTATGACACACGTGGGGGGTTACACAATTGACGGGGACGGAGGTTGGGATTTCCAAGATGCATGAGCCCACAGATGGCAACAGTGGAACTGATATCCCCACCCATAGGCAGTTGCCACTGTTCCTTCACAGCCCAGGACAGGGCTGTGCTGGGGGCTGTGTAGGCGGGGCAACGTTCGGGCCGTTAGCTGTGCCACACGAGCCTCAAGCTGGCGTAGGGGCCCAAGAACAGTGTCTTGGATCTCCCTTCGCACCACAGACCGTACACCGCGGAGGGTGAGTGGTCGAACCCCTCCGGCCACACTTGCAGAGGGGACGGGCCCCATCCCCTGCAGCGCTTCCACCCGAAGGTGGCACAGGGCCACGGAGGGGGTCCGCCTGGGCACTAGTGCCAGGTGCAGTCACCAGCTGAGGTGGGAGCGGTGGGTCCGCTGGGACCTGCCTTCCCAAGCGTTCTAGGTTTGTGAGTAGTTATGTTAGTTTGGGTTAGTGGCATTGTATTCCATTCAGATTAGTTGTAACAGCATGCATTGTTATTCCCATCAAACAAACACCCAGATATTAACACCATTGAACAAGGGGCATATCAATATCACATGCATTATTTGAACAGAAATACACAGTCAAACAACATGCAGGGTTGATTAATGGCAACAGGCCATCAGATTTGCAGGTATGAACAGGGCACATGCACGAACAGACATGCATATATTTTTGAAACGGACAAATGTCCATGATTAATGAAATGTTCACATACCATTATTTAGTGGGTGTTGTTATATGGAATTATAGGGTTGGGGAGATAGAAAGTGATGACACATTCATATGTTACACATTGATTTACATTTGTAATAGGTACACAATTAAGTTGAGGCTGATGTTTCAAAATAAATTTTATTTGACTGTCAAGCTACACCTGTTACAAATACATCACTATCCTACTTCTTTTGAATTTGATCAGATACATCATCCTGCTACACTTTGATGACAGGACAGGGGACAACTATGGCTGTTTAGTCTGTCAGATAATCATTCATTCTATCTGCAAATTGTTTACTGTGATCACCATATACAGCATTTGGCCTAGACATTCCAGATTCTGACACACTGAAATCAGTTTGGGATATTAAGTTGTACTTCCCACATGCATTTAGTTCTGTAGAAACACACTGGGGCTACTATATTCAGGGTTATTACTACTTTATTTATTCATACATGACCCTTTCTGTCACTCTCACACATCCTGCAACTTCACAGTTCAGGTTGGTACTTCTAGGCTTTGTTCACATGTTAGACTGGTGGTGATTCAAACACTTTCCAACAGCCTCACTTCTGTCATGATTCAGCATTTCAACAGGGGATATATCTCACATATGACTACCTCAGATTCTAAAGCTGTACTCTTGGGACTACTGCAGGTTACACTATATTTAATTCATGGTGGGACATCTGTATTACAGCACTGTTTAATTCTATCAATTATATTTCCAGTTACACTTGCATACTGATGAACTTGTTGCAGCCATACCTGCAGACTTACAATTCCTGCTTGCACATTATATTACTTTTAATCAATACACTGCAGTGTTCTGATACATGCTACAGTACAATATTTATTTACAAGTAATGGGTGGGGTTACTAACCTCCATGGTGGCGCAGCCGCACCAGCCTACGGCCATACATCTTGCGATTCGCAGAGCGGACACCTGCAGCTGTAATACGAAAGAAGTAATATTGGACTACACATCTCTATGGTATCGGCCAGTTGAAATCCTTACATACATAAGCAAAATTTAACTTACTCAGTAGTGGGGCGTTGGGCATATCCCGGGCCTCCTGGATCCATTCGGTCAACTGGTCTTCCTTGCGTCGCTTCAGGTCCGCATGGTGGTGACGGACCTGCTCACCAGTGCGTGGAATGCCAGTAGCACTGGTCAGATCACGAGCCAACTGGTCCCATGCCTCTGCTGTATACGCTCCCCATGAGACCTGGCCCTGCATGAGTTGGGCCTCGTGATGATGGACAAGGAGCCAGACCATGTATCTGGACTCCTCAATGCCCCAACGCCGTGCTCGAAAGAAACGTCCCTCACCTACTCCACTCATTCTGACTGCAGCTCTGTTCTACAATCGTTTCTGCTGTGTATTCCCGCCTATGGGGCTTATATATGCCGCTTTTCCCGCACATTTCTCTGATTGGCCGTTTTGGAATTGTATCTACTTCACTGAAAATGCTTTCTCATGCAGGTTTTAATTTAATTTTATAACATCTCTTCACTTTATACACTGATGGTCTATCGGGGCATGTGTTGTGTAGTGTGTTTATTCACATTTCCATGGCCTCTCTCGTGGCTGTTTACTTTCAGCCATTCTAGTCTTCCGGGGGCGTGTCCGCTTGCAGGGCTTAGCCTACAGACACGCCCCCTACTCTCTTACATGGACCGTGTAAGAGTTACTAGTGTGATTCAGCATGCCTCATGCACCTCATGCATATGCATGACATGCTGACATCACACAGTTTAACTGCAGCCTCCGTGTAAGAGTTATAACTCTTACACGGAGGCTTCCTGAATCTGGCCCAATGACTGTAGAAATTCAAGAGTGTGTTCTCGGTAAATCACTGTGGTTAAGCTCAACGAGTTTTAATTGCATAGTGTCGAGTGGTACAGGAATCGACTCCAAATGGCACTCAAAGATCTTCATCTTTTTATGTTGTTTTCTTAAGTCATCAGACCTGTTTTTGCTTTCTTTAATTGAGGGTGAGTAATGAAGTACAGTATTTTGTGTAGTTGATTGTATTAATTGGACTTCTACCTACAGTTGAGAAATGAAAACCTTTCCACATGAACAAATGCATCTCCTGCAGTTCCAGCTTTTGAATGACCTCTAGCTGCATGCTCATACAATCAGTTAACTAATTGATCCCAACATTGCAACTCTGTAACATCATGTTTTGTTGTGCTAACAGCAGTCACATTGTCTGTCAGTCTTCCTTTTATTTTAAAACACACACACACAAACAAACACATTACACAGTGAAAAAAAGTGGTCCATCTCAACAATCAGTGTTTGAATACTGAGCTGTAATGTGCCACCTTGAATAGCCAGAAAGGTGGAAAACTTGTACTGCTTTCTGAATACAAATGAAAAGACGGACCTGCAATGTTTGACATCACTTAACATAGTAGTCCAGCAGGATGTACAACAACTTTCATTTTCTGAAATTGAGGTATGACACTATCATTATTTTTTTAAACAAGAAACATCTTTATTAAATTATTACTTATGACATAGGTAATCCTACACTTTAATAAATGAAAACAAACCATATTGACATATTTTTAGTTGCAAACATTATACATCACTTATAATCTGTCCAGTCATTGTTGGTTAAACATTACATAGCTCATTCAAATTCTGCCTTCTTTTAAACCTCATTCCTTCTCTGAAACGTTATTCTCCATGTATTATTCCCACAATTCCCATTTATTTCTATGCAATTTGCTTCTACCATTTTCAGAATATTCCATTTCCAGTTGTTTTATCTCTGTCACAATATTCACTACTTCTAGTACAGCTGGTTTAGACTTTGATTTCCATTTTCTAATAATTGCTTTTTTGGCAGCCAACATAATTACACTCAGCAAGGCCTTAATATGCCTAGGCAATTCTGATTCTGTATCATAGCTTAAAAACATTTCCTTAGTTAGACCAATTTGCTTATCCAGTATTTCTGATACAGTAGTCTGCAGGGAATCTTTAAAGTCTTCAACTGAGTACACTCTCAAAAATATGTTCCCAGTTGCCTCATTCTTCCCCATCACAGACCAATATTTGCTATCAACCTGAGGAAAAATTCTTTCGAGTCTAATGGGGTATAAAATACCTAGTAAAAGCTTCCAAGCAATGATACTAAATCTTCTAGACTTTGTTGCCCGTTTGGGAGACATACATGCATCCCCCATTATTTCTTTGTGAATTGCTTATCCAGTCTAACTTCCAATCCTTTCTTACCACTGCTGATTGATTCTTATAGTTATCATTCAATATTGTACATGCTGTACTAATTGTTCCTATTTTTTAACAGCTGCTTCAGTTGAAGATTCTACTAAAAACTCTACCAGTGCTGGTTTTTCACTTAGGATCCCCCTGTTTATCAATCCTTGATAGAGAAGGCAATCTCTAGCATGCAGTCCAAATACATTTTTGGCCTCTTCCCATTCTATTAAGTGTATCTCTAATTATTTGCTCCCAGTATCTTGGTTCCTTTGCCAGTTTTCTCCAATAAGTTCCAGGGCCCCTCTTGCCTTTTGTCTGTGTCCGTAATTGTAGTCATCCCTATCGTCAGTCTCCTTTCTCCATTCCCATGTTGGCTTAAGTCTTAGAATACTTTCTGATACTTTTATGAGTATAATCTTCTGAATGGTTACTGTTGTTCACCAACCAACATCCCAGTCTCTCCTTGTTTCTTGAGCTTCCCCCTGTTTCATCATCGTCCCTTTCCACTTTGAATTATAGCTTTCTGCTTGTGCTGTGTTTGGGAGCCTTAACTGTGTGACTCTGAAATACTCTTTCAAATTGGGTAATCCCAAACACCTTGTTCTTTTGGAAGAATCAGCTTATCCCAGTTGACTCTTGCTGTCTTCCCCTCCTAGATAAAATCTGTTGGCTCTTTATTAATTGCTATTGACAACTTCTCCTCTGGCTGATAAAAATATGTCTGACCAGTGTAATAAAACTGAAGGAGCTAAAACATTTTAACTGCTTCTATATTGTTATCCATATCCATAAAACAGAGCTTTCAGTTTCTCAATTTTTGTTTTATTTTTTGTTTAGTCTCTTCTCACATATCTTGCTGCCGCAACAGAATCCTTTTTAATCCATACTCCTAAGTAATTCATTTTATCATGTCCCTATAAATATGGGTATTGCTGCACCAGCTCATGTGTGGGTATGGATCTAGGACTATTGAACGATAGTTCAATAGTCTGAATCTACAATAACCGAATGCACTTTAACGAACGCTTTCACCGAAAAAGCGTTTTCGTTAAAGTGCGTTCAAAAAAACAATCTTCTTTTATGCAGGGGTGCATGCCCCCGTGCACCCCCTACTTTTATATTCTCACTCCAAGGTCGCACTGCAGCGGGGAAAATGGAATTCTCCCTTAACCACACCGTAGTGTGACCAACACAAGTGCTGCTTCGGTGAACAGCACTTTCGGTTAAGTGTGTTCAGTGATTTCTGCTTTGGCAGAAAGTGCCTTTGGGGATCTGTATGGATCCCATAGGTACATACTTTGTAACTAAAGCCTTTTATTTCTCTTCATTAGTTTTATACCCTGAAAAAACCTGGAACTGTCTCAGAATATTCCACAACACTGAGATGTCCTTGTCTGGTTCCATCAGGTACAAAATAATATCATCTGCAAATAAAGCTGACTTTTCTTCACTACTATACCAATTATATCCTTGAATTTCTAAGTCCCTTATTTTCTTTGCTAGTGGTTCTAAATATAATGCAAATACCACAGGGTAAATAGGGCACCCCTCCCTGGTTCCTATGTTCAGATCCAATTTTTTTGGGAGGAACACCTCACTTTGATTTTTGCATCCGATCCCTCATATATTCTTCTGATTAATCCTATTATTGTATCAAGAAATACAAATGCTTCCATGATCCTGCTCATAAAATCCCATCTTAACTCTGTCAAGTGCTTTCCCTGCATCAAGATCCACTAATAACAGTAGTATTTTCTTGTATTCTGCTTCCCTCTAGCTCATGATTGTTCTGTAAATGTTGTCAAATGTTTGCCTTCCTACAACAAAACCACATTGGTCAATATCTGTCAATTTTGTTATCATCTTTGCCATTCTTTTAACCATTATAGACATGAACATTTTATAATCATGGTTTAAAATTGAAATGGGCCTATGTGAAGTTGGATCAGACGGGTCTTTACTGTCTTTAGGTAGTACAGCCACCACACCTTTTTCCCCTGATATCAGTGCCTCCTGACCTTTTAAAAACAAAAAGCCTTCTGGATCCTGATCACCGTCTTCCTCCTACCTTCCAGACATCGACCAGAATACCATCTATTCCTGGAGACTTTCTTGCAGATTGGTTATATCCATTTTTACCTCATCTCCTCCTATCTTGTTTGTTGTGGGCTTCATCTTACCTCTAACTTTGGTATGTTTAAGTCTTCCATAAATATTTTCATGTGTGCACTTCTTAATTTCCCCACTTCTCTGCTTTATACAAATTTTCTTAAAATTTCCAAAATATCTCTAATACCTCTTCAGGATCTCTGGTTATTTTTCTTATTGTGTATTTGGCAACAACCTGCTCTGCCTTCTGTTGCCTTAGTTGCTGCACCAAATGTTTTTCATGCTCTGGAGTTATTATCAAAAGCAGTACTTTTAACAGTAATCTTTCTAAACTCCTGCATAATATCCAGGTACTCCCTTATTTTCTCTTTAGCATTCTACAATTGTGCCTCTTGTTCTGTGAGGTTCCCCTTATTTTGTAATACTTTAACCTTTGTCACACCCTCTAAATAATTCTTGCTACTTCTTAACCAGATCTCTTTTTCTTTTATTTCTACCCTATTTTTAAACTCCATTTTCATTTTATCCTTTCACTAGCTATAAGTTCTGGAGTACTTTTTATCTTCCCTAATAACTTGCAGATAATTTCCAGTACTCAGTTCCTTAAATTACTCTCTTTGTAACAGGTAGGTGGTGAATTAAATGAGCATGTTTCTTTGAAATAAAATTTCTGTCAAGTCTAGCTCAGTTATTGTACCTTTGGGAATAATATTCAAATTCTCTGAGTTCCTACTACTGAATTGTATTTCGTACCGAATATTTTCATTCTTCAGAAATCTATCCTCCTTTTGTTATAATTTCCCTTCTAGACCTCCAAATACATCCTCATTGTTGCAAATCAATTTCCAGTCCTGACCTTGAAGTAATATTCCCTGCTGAAAGCTTATTATTTCTCCCAAATTTTTTAAAGCTCCAAAGTAGCAGTTTTAGGTAGAATACATGCCACTGTAATCCTCATCCCTTGCCAGTAGATCCTTAGCACTACTACTACAAATCTTCCATTATTATCCTTTTCCCCACTCTTCTATCACTACTGGAGCTACTCTAGCAGGTAATAGAAGTACTTCTCTTGTTTCCTTTTGTCCCTGATAATCTGCAGAATATCCATAATGAAATGGTTTCTTTATCAAATTCACATGCTCAGCTCTTAACTGTGTCTCCTGTAGCATTGCTATTTGCACTATGCTTTTCTTGATATAATTAAGTATTCTTTCCTGTGTCTATATCTATGAGACCATTCATATTCCAAGATTATGTGGAAAGTGTCACCATTATGGTAGAACGTCATTATTCCCACCTATTGTATATGACAACTTTTTATAAATGTCAGTGTCCAGATTTTGTGATACATGCACCCATTACTGATTTAGGTTAATTCTTTGTATATTTTTTCTTATCAGCATCGGAACATATGTCACATTTTACAAGACTTTTTTGTTTTAATAAAAGCAGTCAAACAAAAAAAAAAACAAACGCACACTAGAACACCCCCATAGCCTCTTAACTTAATACAAGCACACATAACTATGTAAATTTTCAGATAGTGAAGTTTAATTCTCCTAATAGGAACATGTCTGCCAAATAGACATTTGCAAAATACAGGCCCTATTTAACCTGAAATTGAGGTAATCCATGCTTGGACACATCAGTGCTTTTCCTTACACTAATCTGTTCTTTCTTTACCTTCATCCCCTCCCCAGATGTGAAAACTGCTTGCATACTTTCACAAATTATTAACTTTTAAGTGTGAAGAAAGCAGTGTTTTGTCACTTATTGCCCTATTATCAGATTGCCTCCATTGGAAATGTAAGAGAAAAAAGAAAAACATAGTCCTCTGTTGCAGCCTGAAGGACAAGCTGAAATATTTATTTGCTAAAGCAAAACTTTTCATTATATTCAGCATTGTTATATTTACTTGTTTCCACATAAAGTTTATCAGACTAAGCCAAGGGTCTTAATCCAAATACTCACTGTGCAAAGGTAAGAGAAGACATATCAGCTCTACATATATTATAATCTATATACTTTTCACCCCATCCCCCGCCTCAGTATCTCAACATTACAGCCTGTTAACGTAAACATGCTTTTGTCTAGCTTTTCTTCTCTTTTTGCACCGTAATGCCTGCATTTTCTCAAACAAAAAAAAAAGAAGAGAGAGAGAAGAGGACGAAGAAAAAATCTGTTTACTTTAATAACTTAATCACATACAAGAGCAACTAAAAGTACTTTATTGTAACATATGCAATTTCTGCTTCTTCCCCTCCCCTCAGAGTTTCATTTATTTTAATCAGCTTTAAGCACATTTGACTTATTTCCTCTAGATTACTGGAAGCCATGTCTTGCACCAAAGCTGGAACTTGGACTGCTTTTTTCTGAACAGCTGCAGGATTCTCCTCAGTCGCTGTTTTCTCTTTACCTTTTTAGTTGATTTTCTTTCAGACTGTCTTAGGTTCTTCCTTGCAGGCACCCATGAAGTGTACTTACAGTAACTGAATTTTGCTCAAGCTGTCCATATTGCTGGCTGTTGTTTCTCAGTTTCTGTTTTCAAACTGGGAGAGCTAAAGTTAAGCTGTTGGTCAGTGTGCAGAGATCTTAGTGCCAGTGCAATGATAATTTTCTGTGAATGAGGTATTTTGGGATATTGTCTTCAGTGGCCCAAATAAATCTTCTCTGGATACTTTGAATGAGTTGTATTATATTTGTAGTTTCTGCATTCATGAACAACTATCAGAAATACACAAAATCAACAAAAATCTTTTAGTGGAATCCAAGTGGCAAGCTGTACATCAGAAAAAGTACTATGTAGCTTTATGCAGTGTCAGTGGCACAACAGGTAACACGTTATACTTTGGTGCAGAAGGCTGAGGTTTCTACTCCCACAAAAGGTAGATCTGACATTGCAGTGTAGCAAGGGAGACATCTCTTATAAATACTAGCATGATAGCAACTGCCAGAAGTGGAAAACAATTGT
This sequence comes from Protopterus annectens, assembly GCF_019279795.1. Lineage (NCBI taxonomy): Eukaryota > Metazoa > Chordata > Ceratodontiformes > Protopteridae > Protopterus > Protopterus annectens. Next base: position 1,347,162,861 of record NC_056737.1, read on the forward strand.
GGAATCGGGCAACATGCCCCATGAAAACCCTGGTACAAAGCTGTAGAGGTACGAATTTATACAGAAGTGTGGATAATCTCATCAGACTTGAACTGTCTTAGACTCGTCAGCTTGAGCAGTATATATAATGCTTTGTATAATGGAATAAGTACAAATTGAGTTTATCCAGATGCACTTACATAGCCAAGCTGGAAGCAAGCTTTCTCAAGCCAAGACTGGACTAGTCTGTCAAGAGGAGGAGGTAATCACCCGCACCACACCATGAACAACATATAGTCCTTTTAAACCTACACCACCAAAACCTACACATAGTAACACAAAACACATACCTATAGTCACGGAGGCTCTTAGTAAAAATTTTCCCAAGCAACAGAGACCTCAGAATCTGAAATGCAAACAACCACCACCCCTCAACACAACCCAAGCGACACATAGCTCACAAAAAGCAGTGTGCTACACAATCTCGGCCCCTAAGGCAAAACAATGTACTCAACACACTAGACATAGGTGATGCTATAGTCAGGGACACTGATGTCCCAGTCACCAGCCTAAACAAGGAGAAAATTGCAGTCAGCTGCCTGTCTGGTGCCAGGATCCACCACATAGCACATGCACTCAAGTCGCTCCACAACAAGTACAAATATGACTCTGTCATTGTCCATGAATGACCTGAGACGTACCTCCCTGGACTACATGAAAAGAGACATGGAGCAGCTTTCTGATCTTGTAGCCCAGGCAGTTATGACCCTAGCCCTGAGTAGCATCCTGCCATCACATAGAATTATACCACAGTACAAGGGTAAAATGACTGACTTCAACAACTGGCTAAGTTTCTGGTGTCATTCTAAGGGGATCCAGTATCTGTTTGCCTGGGATGACATGATTGACGTACCACGATGCTTTGCCAGAGATGGCCTGCACCTGTTGCCCCTGAGATTCCAGATACTGGCTAAGGCTCTTGCCACCCCTATAGTGCCTTTTTTAGGCAGGGATCAAATGACAAAATACTACCGTAACCGGTACAAGCAAGCAAAATCTGAAGGTAATGCTACTCCATGCTAAAAGTCTAAACCTCAAAATCACTCACTTGAGGCACTCCTCAAAATGGAGAACATCGACATCTGTGCAGTGACAGAGACCTGGTTCAAGGCTGCAGAGAGCACCCCTGCAGTACCAGGCTACAATTCATACCAGACCTTTCGGCCACCTAACCTGGTCCAAAACACTAAAGGCAGAGGCTTGCCCATATTCACCAAGGATATCCACACCTCCAGGCTAGTTGCCCAACATAATGCATCCGAGATTCTCCAGGTGCAACTAACACTAGGCAAGACTGCAATCCAAATTGTAGCTTGCTGCAGGTCCCCCACCATGCCCCATGATTCCCACTCCACCTTTCTCAACATACTGGAAAGTATTAAGGTACAACCAAATACCATAATGCTGGACGACTTCAACTACCTCACCATTAACTGGGAAAACTACTCATGTACCAACACATTTGTTCAATGAGTCTTGGAATTCATAAATTCCAATGCCTTGGATCAACTGATCCATAACCCCACCAGGGGCACCAATATCCTAGACCTAGTCATTACCAACATGGGAGACCGATGCTCTACACCAGAGGTCAGCTCCCCGTTGGTCAGATCCGACCATAAGCTGATCACCCTAGACATCCACATCCCACCCCCACCCCCTATTAAGGAAACCACTGTAAAAAAAAATTCTCCAAAGCCAATTTCATGCTTCTCAAGACAGAAATGGCAGACTTCATAACACCCATGCAGACTGAAAGTAGAGGTATGACTGCTGAATCTTACACCAGTGCACTGTATGAACACATACATGAGTGCATGGATTGTGCCATCCCAAATGGAACCAAGATGCTCTCCTCTAAAAAAAAAAAAAAAAAAAAAGGAAGCCAATCTGGAGGTCCCCTGCCATAAACAAACTCTACAACAAAAGGAAGAAACTGTTGCAAAAAAGAGTAAAATCCCAAGATTGGAAAAACTCCCTTGTCAGCCTCAGTAAGAAGCTGAGATCCCTCATAAGGTCCTCCAAAGATAGTTACGAGAACAAAATTGCCACAGATTCTAAAGACAACCACAAGGCATTCTATAGTTATGTCAAGAATCTTAATGGCATCACTTTGATCTGCTCTGAGTTATAGCACAATGGCACTAAATATACAGAACCAACTGATATTGCCAACGTCCTGGCAGACTGGTTCAGTGCTAACTTCATCCCCTGAAGGGCCGATCTCAGTACAGGAAGAATACCAAGTCCCGGTTATCACGGCCGCACAGGTAAAACCCGCACTCTCCAAAGCCAAGAATACAGCATCCATCGGACCAGACAACATCCCGGGCTGTGTTCTGCATGAACTACAAAATTAACTGGCACCCCTCCTAAGTACCATGTTCAATCATAGCCTCACTTCAAGCTTTGCGCCTGCTGAATTGTGCACAGTTATGGTTATCCCACTCCACAAAGGGGATCCACCACAGACCCCGTGAGTTACAGCCCCGTTAGCCTGATGAGTCTGATTTGCAAAGCTATGGAACATATCATCATGGAACTTATAAACAGACATAGGTAACCTTCAAACTCTGGACCCCACCCAGTTTGGGTTCGTGAAAGGCAGATCATGTCTCCTAAACATGACTAACTTCTTTAAAGCAGTCACCAGAGCCATGGATGAGGGTAAAGTGGTTCATACAGCCTATCTTGACCTCGCCAAGGCATTCGACACCACCCCCCCCACTCTGGAATCCTAGATAAATTTACTAAACTGGGCATAAATCCCTATGTCACAGGATGGATTGCCAACTGGCTCACTGACAGAACCCGCGCCATGAAAGTAGCTGACTCCAAATCTGACTACAGACCAGTGACAAGTGGAGTACCACAGGGTTCATTCTTGGGTCTTCTCCTGTTTGGCATCTTCTTCTCTGAAGTTCAGGCCAACACAGAGGGACTGTGGCTAACAAAGTGCGCCAACGACTGCAAACTGTGAGCCGTTATTGAATCCCCAAATGATGTGGACATTTTACAAAAGGGACTCACTGAAACAGACACCTGGTATCAAAGCCATGGCCTCAAGCAATGCATAGTCATCCCCTTTGGAAAAAATGCTGTGCCCATGAACTACCACATAGGCAGTAGTCACTCAACACCGAAAGTGTGATAAGAGAGCTAGGGACACAGGTGGACAGCAGCCTGTCCTTTGATAACCACATCGCCACAGTAGTTAAGAAATCCTTCTACGTGACACACCTCCTCACAAAAGGTTTCTCATCCAGAAAAAAGGAGGTCATTGTTCCTCTCTACTCATCCCTCATTAGACCTATTATAGAGTACAACACCCCATTTGGTATGTACCTCACAAGACATTTGCAGCAAATGGAAAGGCCACAGAAATACCTCATGAAGAGGATCACCAGCCTCAAACAGATGCCCTATGCAGACCGTCTCAAAAAACTCCAGCTCTACTCTGTCGCATATCACCTACTCGGAGGCGATCTCTGACTAACATACAAAGCCATGTCAAACCCAGAGCTGTTGGACATGCTACACTTACAGAAATCCCAATCCCTATGAGCCACACGATCCAGGGACCTAAACCTTGTCATCACAATAAACAAAACATGCTGGAGGGATAGGTTCCTGTCCAAGAGACTCCCCATACTCTGGAACAGGCTGCACCTTCAGCCACACGCTCCAGGGACCTAAACCTTGTCATCACAATAAACAAAACATGCTGGAGGGATAGGTTCCTGTCCCAGAGACTCCCCATACTCTGGAACAGGCTGCACCTTCATGTCAAGCAGAGAACCTCATTAGCCCTCTTTAAGAAAAATCTTGATGATTGGATGGGAAATTCACCCCGGGGATCACTTCTGTGGCTCTACTCAACAGGGGTACAGGAAAAATAATTATTGGGTGGCGAAAGCCAGGGAATCTTTATGGCTAGGATTGTACAGGCCCTACGGCCGATATGAACATTGGTAAGTGACTTCTGTTACACATGGAACTGTATGGGTTTTTTACAGGGAAATATTTTGTGAAATTCTTTGAAAAAGAAATGTGACGAAGGACTGACAATGCACACTGCTTATCTTGACTGTGATAAGGCATTCTATATTATTCTGTATGAGGGAATAATTGAAACATTTAAAGCAGTAAATGTAAGTTCTTATGTAGTTTTATTGAGCAAGGTATTGGTAAAGCAACAGAGCACGTGTCATGGAATGTGTGTGTGTTAGGGAAGATGTTCGCCATCTCCCACTGAGGATTAACAGTGGTTCCTGTACTCTTATCATATCATATGATCAGATTGTGTATATAAATTGAGATGAATGTGTCTTCTCTTTATCACCTGATGAAGCATTGTACATGAAAGCTTTTTGTTTGTATCAATAAATTTGCAGTATCCCTGCTGATTATAGTTGTTCTTTCGCTTTGGATTGTCTCGGATAACCGTCTCGTCTCTGCCTACTGAGAATTATGCGTTTGGTGTAGTGCCTGGAATGCCTCAGTGGAGGAGGTTACACAAACTCTGGGAACCTAGTGTTAAAAATAAATGTCAATAATAGAAAAATTATGACATGTGCATTGCAGAATGTCTTCCTAGATTATATAATAAACTTCCTTTTACAATCGAAAAAGTTAGTAATTAACCTTTAAAAATAATCTTGATATATATGTGGGAAGTAGAAAATATCTATCTGAGATTACAGCAATTAGACTTGTTAAAGGCAAGTTTGTCATGAGTTTAACAGATGAATGTAGATATTAATCTTAAATGCCTTATTGTAATGTTTGTTTTACCATTGCCAGCCCCTGTAAAGTGAATTGGAGTATACGTGCAACTGGAAGTTAAAGGACATTCTGAATATCAGAGCATGAATGAGTTTGTTGTGTGTATGTGTGGTGATTGTGGTCCTTTGGTCTGTGATTTGAAAAAAAAAAAAGAGTGCAGAAGACCATACTGATGCATTTTTATATTTTTATTAGTTATACTTTTAAAATAATTAATTTCTGTTTTCTGTTTTACCAGGTGTGTTGTGACATCATTGGAAATGGGTGTGATCTTGTTTGCTGCAGTGGTTCGAGCAAGAGATGGACTACCTCTTTCAGCCTCTACAGATTTTGAAGACAACCAAGGATTGCAGGAGAGCAAAAAATATCTGAAATTACTATCAAAGAAACTTAACCACTTTCCAGATAGGTGTACACTGAAAAATGGGCGATATAATGTAAAGTAAGTATTCAATAAAAAAAAAAAGTTTGTATTTAGGTATAGCATCCTTTTTTTTTTGAAAGGGTGCATTTAAACATATATATGGTTCACTAAAGTTATTTTAAATTATGACTCTTTGGATTTCAGAATTTTTTTAGGGAAGGGACACACAAAGATTGAGCCAAAAGTTTATGTGCAGACTATCTTGTCTTCTTCCATATGGGTTCATTAGTAACTTTCTGACACTGTTTTTGCCTGTTGAGGTGTGTGTATAATGTACATATGTACATATATACATATGTGACATCCCCACTTTGGGCTGGTAATCAAGGAGCCTGAATCCTCACCACTGGCACTGGAGAGGGATGTTCACTTGGAACAAAAATGGATACACCAGTATTTCTAGATGTAGCTGTCTGGATCAAGCACAGTTTTCCTTAAGAGCACACAGGGAACACACTCAGTCCAGGGTCTGAGTTTCCCTCTCTGTCCAGATCCCCAGTAAGACTTCCCACTGGCACAGCTGTAGGGTTGAGTCCTCAGCCAAGTGTCCAAGCCAAGTCCACCATCACCCTCTCTGTGAAACTAGTGCTTTGTGTCCCTCTTCTAAGTAGCAGACACAAGCACACTTTGAGATTTGATTTTCTCCTACACACACACCTGGGGAAGGCTGGCACAGATTACTAGCTATCCTCCCTTCTGCCTAGACTGTAAGATAGTTACACTGCCACCAGACACCCCAAAGCTAGCTACTCTAAGGTTGTTGCAAGGGTACCCAATTTTACAGAGTGAAATTAATATTAATACAAATGGCCACAGTGTCACCAAGAGATACAAGTCTCAAAGGTTAAAATATTCTCTAAAGAACCAGCCACAATGAACATTTCAAATATATTTAAAAATAAACAATAAAAGAACATGAAAATACTAAATATCTAGTTACAATAAAAACAGAATTTCAGTCACAGGAAATATTAAAATAAACACAAATACAAATGAATAGATTCACACAGATACAGAAAAACAGTACTTGACTAATCTCGTTATATTTTACTGACTGATCTAAAGAATTACTATTCCCTGGTCACTTTCTAGAGCAAAACAAGATGAAGTACGTGAGGGGTTCTTCCTTTTCAGGTTACAGAAACAGACTGCTCTGAGACTTCAGCCTCACCTAGTATTACACATTATATCTGATGTTGTCAATCTTCATTCTGTCCTCAATAAGTAGGTTCGGATCACATCTGACTTGGCCGATGCTAAAGCTTACAGCCACCAAATCCCTCGAGCTTCTCTGTTACCCACAGTGCACCTACCCAATTTCCTCAGATCTTGTTTGTCTCTTCTAGCTATCGGACATGGTCTACCAATCTCTCTCAAGCTGTATTAAATAAGTAAAATTTATCTGTTTTTTCTGTTAAATTGCTGTCCATTCCCAGCATTCATGATACTGCTACAGCTCCTTTTACTGCAAAAAAATACAACTCTGTGAAACCTAAAAGATATCTGACCAAACTCAATTATATGTATGTTTCACCACATAAATGTTATTTTGAAAGCTGTATTTTATGATAATCCTTAACTTGCTAAATACAAATGCCTGAGCCAGCAGCAGGGATTTTTTTCTCTGTTTCTTCCTCCTCCAGTATAATTACAGTAGCTTGCACATGGTACTGGATTATAGTTTTTCCTCTAGTCCATATAGTAATTTGATTGGTTACCAGGCATTGTTTGAATTTTATATCTTCCCTATAAACTCCCTTCCCAACTTAAATACATGTTGTTTCACTTTTCCCATCATTGTATTTAACCGTAGCCCTCTTACTGCATAAATGTATTTAGGCTCCCAGCTGCCCATACCAAGGCAGTCTCATTAATATCTAAAATAACAAGTGCTATAGCTTAATGGACAAATGAATTTACTAGTAAGCAAATAATTGTTCAGAGCAGTTGATTGTTTCTATTTGCACATACCTGGAATGTGGTACTTCCCACTCCATTTGCCCTTCACTATGCTCAGGCTCCCTTCTCACCCCTGCCTCCATTCCCACCCACCCCCAGGCTCATGACCTTTATACCTAACTAGCCACTCCCCTAACCCTCACTCTCACATCCTCCTCCTTTCTATATAGCCACTCCTCTTCTCAGTCTCTTCAGTCCACATCACTGTCTACATTAATTTCACATCACCTCGCTCACACAATAACCACATTATATAATCTCTTCAAGCTAGTACCCCCTATCTAATCCCCCCACTCTAACCACAGCCTACACAAAGTATAGCCACACCTAAATCCCTACTCACTCCTGTAAAGATACCTACTAAAAATTCACAATACATCAACACTTTGAGCAAAATGTGGCCCCTAATCTTTTAACCTCCTACCACTACACTAGCAACTCAAAATTTCAGACTAAACCCCTACCTGCCCTACCCATTCACAAGACAAACCAGCCTTTTCAGTAATATCTCCTTCTATATATAACATCACAAATCTTGACCTTGCCACATTCAAAGTAACCCCACACCAACTATACAACTACATTTCCTCAAATTATAACACATCTATAATCAAATGCCTAAAAAATATAACCAAATAGCATTCCAAATCATACTTGGTGGAGACATGCACCCAAACCCTAGCCCTACAAACAGTAACACCCCCCCCTCGCTACCAAACAAATAACATTCTAAACTCCACCAGGAAATCAACAGATCTCCTTATACTCAACATAAAGATAAGGAGCATACTGAACAAAATCCCAGAGGTACACGCTACCCTGGCCCTCTACTTCCCCGACATAGTCCTTCTCACAGAGAACTGGCTAAAACCACTAAACAATAATAACAACTTTGTTCCACCTGGTTACAATGTTCTTGCACAAGACTGAATATCCAAAAGAGGCAGAGGCATTGCTCTCCTCTTCAAAAACAACACGACCATTGAATTGTTAGCCAACAAACAACCCAAGTTCAATAATGCAGAAACTATGTTCACTAAGCTAAACAATCAACTCAAAAACAACTTACATGTAATTGATACCTATATACCCCCTCCAGCAATAACATTAACACAGTAGAATCCATTCAAGACTGGGCATCCCAAAAATTTCCCCAAGAAACAATTGTACTAGTTGACGTTTATATCTAATGGTTCTCCTATAACTCACTCCACCCCACTGACCACATTAACCTACAGGGTTTCACTCAACTAATCAAAACCATAACACGGGTAGATAAAGAATCAAAAAAGGAGTCCATACTAGACTGGATCCTTACTAACAGACCACCTCAATCCTACCTCTCAGGCTCCCTCCTAGACACCCTCAGCGACCACTTTCCCACCTTTATAATTAGACACCATGTGAACCTATTACAGTCCTCCACCCTCCAACAAGTCCGGTACACAAAGAATTTCAAAACCCATGATTTCATATCTGCACTTAATCAATGCAACTGGAGACCACTCTCATCTCTCCCCCTGGAAAGTGCCGTAGACTACTTCAGTAACACTTTCCTAAACATTCTAAATCATCTTGCCCCTATCAGAACTGTCAGACCAGAGATACCCATCTACTGCTAAAACAAAAAGATAAACCATGGGGCTTATGGCATCAAAATAAAACTCAAACTAATAGGCATACCAGGAACTAAGGAACAAAGCCAAAAAACAAATTAGCACAGACAAAAAGAACCACTATATAGGCATTCAAACCAAACACAAAAATAACTTGCAAAAATTCTGGGCTGCCATTAATAAAATCCTGCAACCAGGAAAGACAAGTACTCCCATCTCCACTACCATCAATAATATTGCCAGCCAATTCAGTGAGCACTCAATCCTAGTCCTCACCAATATTAGTTTTCCCACTTCACATCAAAAGCTATCTTCTGTACCCGCAGACCACAACCTCTTCTTACAGCCTGTCCCAACTAGCACAATATATAAATACCTAAATAGGCTTAAACCCACAACCTTGGCTGCTGACAGATTACCTGCAGAATATCTAAAGATCACAACCAAAGCCACCTCTTACCCATTCTCCATGCTCATTAACCGCTCTTCATCAAAACAATACATTCCTTCTCTGTGTAACATTTTGCATATAATACCACTCTACAAAGGAGGTAATTCTGTGGAACTAATTACTGTCCAATTGCCATTTTATCCCCATTATTTAAAATTCTCGAAAAAGGTATACATTCCTAAATAATGCCCTATTTCCTCACTAATAAACAGCTAACCAATACGCAGCACAGATTCCGCCCAATCACAGTACTACCACAGCCCTTATTAGCTTTACCAACACAGTAAACCAGCATAGTTACAATGGTAACCTAGTATCTACTGTATTCCTAGATCTATCCAAGGCCTTTGATACTGTCTGTCATGCCAAACTTCTTTCTGGTCTTTCAGAACCTGATCTCAGCTGCTGCACACTAGCATGGTTTCAGAACTATCTAACCAAGCGCCAACAAGCAGTAAAATGACAAAACTCCTCATCTCCCCTCCTATCTGTCACACTAGGGGTCTCCCAAGGATCCATTCTTGGATCTCCTCTTTTCAACATATTCACCAACCAACTCAACAAACTACCTGGCATGCCATTCTAGTCCAGTACGCTGATCACTCCACTCTAATCTGCTCCGTCACATCACTCCCTCAACTCCAGGAATTGAAACACAAGTCATTTACTGTCATTGAAAACTGGTTAGCCAACTCTCAACTAATACTTAACCCCAGTAAAACACAGCTAATGATATTCTATTCCACTAGAGTCTTAGACCCCATACCACCATTCACAATATTCTGAGCTAATAACACCCCTATCACACCTGTCCAACAGTCCAAACTTCTAGGGGTTATCATAGATCACATGAAATTCAATATGCACATTGTACAGACAATAAAGTCCATAAAAAACTCAGAACCCTATATAGATGCAAAAAGTACCTCACCAATTACAGTAAAGCCACCATTGCAAAAACCCATGTACTGTCCATACTCCTCTATGCTTCCGCCATACTCATCAACCTATACAAAGCAGGTTTGCCACTGACTCACCCTTCAGGACACATCACTGTATAGGAATCAAGCAACTATCCTGGCAAGAATTACCCAATCTGCTTCACATATAACCAGCTTATAGTAGCCGACCAAATTCTATATTATCCCGACAGAGTCCTGCTTTTCAAGGTCTAGTTAATATCTACTCTAACACACTCCTATTAAGATCCACCAATAAAGCACTGGCTGACATAGGCGAAAGCAACAATAGCTCTGGGGGCTCCTTGTTTTCCATTTCTTTTACAAAAGCATGGAATACTGTCCCCGTAGATATTAGGACCACTAAAAACAAAAATAATGTCAAAAAAACTCCTCTAGTCCTATTTACATAGTTCTTGGTTATGTAATTGTTCTGACCCTGGATAGCTTCACTTAATTAGATCATGTCATACTTTAACTCTCTATTAAAGCTTGCAACAATTCCTTTCTCTACTCTTAATCAGTCAATGTGTGTTTACTGTACTAACCAAATGATTGAATAAAATGTCCTTTCAACTGTACTGTTTATTGTAACACACTGTGTTCCTTATAGTATATTTACTTTTTGCTCCTTTCTTGGCCTTGAAACTGTCCCTTATTAACTTTTTGACTCTGTACTGTATTTTATTAACATGTATATTGTATTTAATGTATTGTGTACTAATCTTTGTGGAGCTTTCTAAACAGGCCTCTTCTAAAAATGGGATCCATGGCCAGTCGGACTTTCCTGGTAAACAAATGTAAAATAAATAAATAAATATTTTTCAGTGTTTTGTGACTAATATTTCGTCGTAAACCTTTCATACCATTACTGGTATTCCCATGCTGCTCTTCTCCAAACTAATACTTTTTGTGTTATAGTTATAAGTTTTTATATTTGTTGCTGCTACCCTTGTTCCTTTCCCTTTCATACTTGGTACACTTAGATACTATTGTTAGTATCACCTTTCCCTTATGACTCTGTTTTAGTCTCTCTTTAAACCATTGTGTGTATCCCCCCTTTTTTTCTTCTTCCTGTCCTAAAAAAAGGGGAAAAAAAAACTTTGCTTGTTGTAGTGGATTGTCCTTTTCTGCTAGTATCTCTCTGTTATTTTCTCCAATTAGATGCTGCATGATGGCTGACAAACCTGTGAGTTTTAAAAAGTGCTCAAAGTGCAGGAATAATTGCCACTTTCGAATGCACACACACTGTGTGTACTGATTGGGCCCTCTATATTTACAAGAGGACTGCTTTATTTGCCCCGGATTTAATCCAGGAATTCTTACTGAATGCAAAAATAAATGGATTCTGAAAGGCCTAATTCCATCCTCTTTAAGGGAAGCCATATCCCAGTCTCCAAAGTCAAAGCCTTATACTTCATCAAAGTCTTCATTGGACTCTTCTTGGAAGAGAAGTTCAAAAGAACTGGTCTCAATCCCAGGTCAGAAGAAACAGAGTACAGGACCCAACTTCTTCCTCAGATCTTAATATGTCCAAGCAAAACATTACGGACTCTATATTGGCTACGTTGGACCAAAAGACCTCAAAACCTTCGGATTCTATCTTACTGGGTCAGACAGAACTCTCGGAAACTATGTATTGTCCTTGGACCAGATGTTGTCCATCAGTGGACCCAGTTCCTGACCAACTTCTATCACCATTTTTGAACAACATCCTCCTCCATTTACTCTACCTGTTCCTCTAGAAGCCTCACAGAAGATGATGAGAGAGTGGTGAGGAAGATCCCCTTGCTGGAAGAGGGGCAGATTGGTTTCTCTTGGTGCCTACCCCTCTGGATCAGCATACCTGACTAACCACCACACCCATCCCAGCAAGTTCCTCCTCTAACACTTTATGTTGCTTTAGAGTCACAGGATCCCAGCCTTCTGGATCTGTTGGTCTCGGATCTGAGGATCATTGTATCCTTGGGTCTGACATCATCTCTGAAACCACTGATCGATTCAGATCTGGAGAGCTCTCGGAGCTGATGCCTGTCTGCCTGATCCAAGGGGCAGCATTTGAATCTAAAGTTTTTGGAGCCATCTCTATTCCTCAGAGCCTCAGAAATGGACAGTTCAACTCTGGTTTCCTCCTCAGGGGTGGTGCCAATGAATTGGAGAGAGGAGATGATTCGGAAATGTGCTCCCTCGGATCACAGCCTCTCTCTGCCTCCTTCAAGCTCTACTTTGAGGCTGCAAAGAGAGTGTTCTCTGGCTCAGCAGACCTGACAGAGCCTTCCCCCTCGGATCATCGATATTCAAAGATGATGTCTCAGCATCTAGAGCCATACCACCCTTCTCCACAGGGGTATCCAGTACTGAAGCCTCAGGTTCCCTCCCAGAGAATTTTGATTGGCTTTTCCAAGACTCCCCCAGAGCATCCCACTGAGGAAGTACCCAAGAAGAGAACATGCAAGAGGAAGCACCTAGACTCTCCATAGGAGTCCATCACCAAAGACATGGATTTCGATGAGAAGGAAGGGTCCCAGTTGTCATCTCCTGAAGATATCTCCTTTGGAGACCTTCAAATTCACATCCCACCAAACTTTAGAGAGAAATGTTATTTCCAATACAGACATCCTAGAAATCCTTAAACAGAGAGGTGGCTGCACTCCCTCCCACCCTATGCCAGAAGAATCTGTTCTCCTTGAGGCTTTCGGTGCAGAACCGTCTACTTCTTGGGTGACTTTACCCACTGACAAGCTCATTGACATGATCTCTAGATGAACATGGAAGGAACTAGACTCAATAGAACCCATATGTCTGAGACCAGGCAGGATAATGACACCACCTGCGGACAGGCAGTTTTGGGCAAAAGGGGTTCCAGTTGATGCCATGGTTGTTGTGACAGCCACAAAGAAGGAACTAGCCAGTGATCGTTGCACTGTCCACCCCCCCCCCCCCCACAGGTAATCACAGGTGATGGACAGACTGGGGAAGCATGTCTTTGCTTCAGTGAACTTTGCTTACGGTCGCTGATTTGTTTGGCACACTTTATCAGACTTCAGAGAGATTTGACCAGGGAATTATCAAATACTGTCTCAGGTGCCATTTTTGCAGAGGTTCAAGGCTCAGTAACTTCTCATTTTTCAGCCCTACAGTCTATAGCCATTAGCTCTATGAGTTTAGTTTCCAGTGTACAGGTTCTGGCATTTCCAGGAGGAGACATACTTAGATCCATTTGTGTGATTTTTACGGATCCATTTAAGTCCAATTTCGTCAATGCCCCCTTTGACAAAACTGCTCTTTTTGGCCCCAATGTACAGGAAACACTGTCAAGGTGTGAGAAGGATGAGAAGACCTTGTCTGCCATGGGCATATGTTTTTCAGCTCCCCCAAAGATCCTTTTGCATGAATCAGTATAGTGATTGGAAAATGTGGTTCAAAAAGTCCCAAGGTCCTTTCCATGACACAGGTGAAGGAGGTTCCCCCAGGGGTAGGGGGACTTCAATGGACGTCATCGCCCTCATGGTAGAGGTGGCTCGCAAAACCAGGGTTCACAAGAATCTTTCTTTGATGAACCCTATCAGTGCTTCTGAACAGTGGCCCAACTGCCCACCCTTGGAAACAGTCAGGGGACAGTTATCCCTGCACCAGAGAGCCTGGTTAGACTTATCAAAAGATACTTGGGTGCAGAGGATCGTATCCAGAGGTTATATAATATAATTTTTCATACAACCACCAATTCCAAGAAAAATCCCTGATGTTCCACCCAGTCAGAGGGATCAAGCAGCAATTCACATTCAAAAGGTGCTAGAAAAAAAAAGTCATCCAAGAGGTTCCACCAGACCAGATAGGATCTGGAACTTACTCAAGGTTCTTTTTAGTGCCAAAGAAAACGGGACTGGAGACCAGTTTTGGATCTCACAACAAATCTAAACAAATCTGTTCCCTGGGCCAAGTTCCAGATGGTCACGGCTCAGTCCATTCTCCCATTTTAGGCAAGGGCAACTGGATGTGCTCGATAGACCTTCAGGACACTTGTCATCACATAAAAATGAAGAGGTCATCCAGAAAGTACGTACGCTTCAGCTGGGACATAGTCAATACCAGTTCAGAGAGCTGCTCTTTGGACTCACCACAGCCCCCATGGTGTTCACCAAATGCATGGCAATAGTAGCAGCATACCTCAGACTTCAGGGATTCTTTTGTGTTTCCATATATGGACAACTGGCTCATTGCCGCTCTGACCAGCCATCACTCACACACGCATGGGATCAGGTTCACCACACTTGCACTCTCCTAGGAGTAACCATAAACTACAGCAAATCACATCTTCAACCAACTCAGACATTGGAATTTATTGGAGCACTTCTTAATACAAAGACTGCCATTGCTTCTCTTCCTCCACACTAAGTTCAGACAATAAGTTCACCGGTCAAGAAGGTTGTAGAGAACACCTCAGTTTCAGTCCGCATAGTTCTCCAAATTCTAGGCCTCATGGTGGCAGCAATAACCTTAGTCCCATTGGCCAGGATTTACATGTAGATATTTCAGTGGATGCTGGCTACTCAGTGGTCAATCTTCCATCAGTTAGTGTCATACCAGATAAGAATTACCTACACTTACAAAAGAGATCTGTATTGGTAGATCTGCATTGGTGGATTCTATCCGGCCAATTGCTCCATGGCTGTTCCTTCATTCCCCAACAGCCCAAGGCTATAGTGATCACAGATGCTTCCCAGGTAGGGTGGGGGGCATTATCTGGGGAAGACAGTTTAGGGTACTCGGTCCCCCGAAGAGGCTAATATTTATATAAATGTCCTAGAAATGAGAGGAGGAGTGCTCTTGTTGTTGCCAGCATTTCAAGATGTTCTCCCCTCTGGGATGATTGCAATTCAAGTGAACAACATGTTTGTCTGGTACATCAATAAACAAGGAGGAACCAAATCTTACCCATTGTATTGAGAAGCTGTCAAGGTCTGGCAGTGAGCGATCTCTTCCGACTGCTTTCTTTTAGTAATGCACATTCCGGGGAGATCCAACTTGATTGCACCTGCTCAGTTTCTCCACATTCTTCTTCCACATGAGTGGTCCCTCAATGAGAAAGTGGCGGACAAGATTTTCTGTCAGTGGGCCAGCCATGCTGCTATCTTTTTGCCTCTCCCCTAAACAAGTTCAGAAAATACTTTGCTGTGATTCACAGTGGGATGCTCTACTTCAAGACTGGCCCCCTGTTCTCCTTTATGCCTTCCCACCAACCCCATTGATTCCAAAATTTCTGCAGAAAGATGCCAAGTTGAAGAACACAGTAGTTCTCATTGCCCCTATTGGCCTCAACAAATTTGGTTTCCCTTCCTATGGCCACACGTGGTTCAACCACCATGAAACTTAGATCTGACTCCGGACCTCTTGTCTCACCCGAAGGGCATGTCACAACCTGACATAACAAACCTCAAGCTTACTGCTTGGCTTCTCGAGTTCCCTTAGTAGCCAGACAGTCAGTGCTCTCATCACTTGTCCGACGTATAAGTTTATCATCCCATAAATCCTTGACAAAAGGAACATATTCCAGTAAATGGAAACAATTTGCCCTTTGGGCTCAGCAACACAATCTTGACCCCTTTCCAGCTCCTGTCAATTACATTTTAGATTTCTTTGCACAACTGTTTCAAAATGATGCTAGTTTTTCAACTGTAAAAGTTTAACTCACAGCAGTTTCAAATTACTATACAGGCTTTAATGGCTCATCCATAGCTTCTCACAAATTGAGCAAGGCCTTCTTCTAAAGCCTCCTTTTAAAGACCCTACTTTTCCATGGGATTAAAACTTGATGCTTTGGTCTCTCACACAACCTCCCTTTGAACCAGCAGCTACATGTGACCATAAATATCTTAAATGGAAGACAGTTCTCTTAGTTGCCATTACTTCTGCATGAAGAATTTCTGAGATCCAAGCATTATCTTCTGAACCTCTATACTTGTTTTTCCATAATGATAGAGTGACCTTAGATACCATTCCTTCTTTTCTTCCAAATGTGGTGTCACAATCCAACATCAATAGGGCTATCAATCTGTTTTTTTCCCCAAGTTTAACAACTAAGGAGAATATATCTTACATTTACTGGAAGTTCATAGGCAGTCGTGATTCTGTTTATATAGAAAATCAGGAAAGCTGACCAACTGTTTATTTCTTTCACTGAACCAACATTGTTACCCTATTAAAGTTGTTGACAAATTGCATTTTCTTTGTCTCTGCTAAATTGTGCATTTCTCTTACACATTCCTTGAAAGCTCACTGCACTAGATCCATGGCTACTTCCACAGTTTTTCAATCTAGAATGTCTGTGGGTGATATTTGAAAAGCAGCAACTTGGGCTACTCCCCATACCTTTGTCACTCATTACAAGTTGGATCTGGTCTCCAGAGGTAGGGTGTAATTTGGTTCTATGGTGTCCAGGAATATCTTTCTGTGAGTCCACCCTGGACACGGGTAGCTAGGGATGCTGTCCCACTTGTTGACGATAGAATGAAGATTGACAACATCCGATAAAGAAGTTATATACTTACCATAACGTTCCATCTGTGTTTCTGATCTTTATTCTTCACCTCCCCTCCCACCATCTCCCATCCTATGGCTTCTGGAGGATCGAATATTTACATGATTGCTCTCTCTCTCTCTCTCTCTATACATATATATATATATATATATATATATATATATATATATATATATATATATATATAAAATTTACTTTTATATGACTTCTGCAAATGGCTTTTTCCATAACTCTCTTAATCATCGTATGCCAATCTAGCAGCAAACAAGATCTGAAGTAATTGGGTAGGTGCATTGTATAAGGGAGAAGTTCGAGAGATTTGGTGGCTGCGAGCTTCACAATCCACCGAGATGGATCGAATCTGAACCCACTTGCTGAGGAAGAATGAAGATCTACTATACAGATGGAACATTATAAGTATGTAACTTCTGTTTTTACTGATGGATTACAGAATGACGTAACATACATCTGATCATCTGACTTGGTTTCCATGCCACCCCCTAGGCTAAAAGTTGTCCGGATTTAGCACATATGTGTCAATAATACACACACACACACACACACACACACACACACACACACACACACACACACACACACACACGCGCGCACACCCTTGCTAAGATCTGCTGCAGCTCCTGGAAGTCATAAAACACCTTCAAACCTCCAGCCTTCCAGAGTAGCAATTAGTTCAACAACAAAAGTAGTTAAGACAAGGATAAAGGTGTGGTTCTAATAGGTGAACTGTATGTAAAAAATAATAAAAAAATACTGGACTACCACAGCAAGGCAAAGCTTTGTATTAAAACAACAAAAAACTAAAAATGTAAGCACTTTCGCAATATACACATCGTTTCATCAGACTAATGGTTACAAAAAAGAAGAGCAATTTATATCCTAAGAGAGCCAATCAGCTGCTAGACCTGAAATCACTGGCAGAAAGCTCTTAAGACTTAAAAACATAAAAATCAAACAAATGAAATATAAAACAAATAAAGAGGCAATTAGTTATAAGTCAGAGAAAGTTAGAACCATGTGTAGATTGTTGTAAGCAACAACTTTTTTATTTTCAATGAGAAAATCTATCATCAGAAAAAAGGTGTTGCCATGGGAACTAAAATGGCTCCCGTATATACCAACATAATGTTATCGCTTGGAAAGTGGACAGTTATTAACTTGGAAGGTTTCAAACAAGGCCAGCTTTATAAGTGTTTTATTGATGATATATTTTTCTATGGTTAGGTTCCCACTCAGATCTTGATGCTTTCATTAATGGTATCAGGGGAGCATCTCTTTCCTTGATTTTACTATTTCAGGCATTGGTCAAGAAGTTCATTTTTTAGACATTACTCTGTCTATTGATGTGTTTACATGACTGTTTTTGCTCCACTATTTATTGTAAAGACACCTTCTGAAACAATTACCTGGATTTCAACAGTCAACATCCCACCTTTATGAAAAAGAATATTGTAAAAGGCCAATATGTACGCATCAGCAGACTTGTCAGTGAAGACAGCATGTTTTTTAGAGAGTGTGAAATTCTCAAAGGGCTTTTTTTTTTTTTTTTTATAGAAAGAAACTACCCTACAGATTTCATCTACTCTTGCTTTGAACATGTTTCTAGTTGCAGGCATTCTTGCAACCAACCCACTTTAAAGTATGGGTTTACTAACATCCGCAAAAATCAGGGCAATGATGGTTCTCATTTTCTACTACCAATCTCTTCAGATTCCAACAACATTAGACAATGTATCACCACAAACTGGAGCATTATTAATGTTAACCAATAATTTTACAGAGCTTTGGATCCCACCTACGTATTTTGTTTTAAAAAAACTATGTTGTTTAAATTTTTATTTGAATCTGAGAAAAAATGGTACAATTTGTCGATTCCTAATAATGCAGGCTTGTTCTCATGTGGCCATTGTACTTGCTGTAAATACATTTTGGTGGGAGATCAGCTGTTTCTGTCAGCACAGTTTTACCGTAAAGTTTAAAGCATTAAATTGTACTTCCGCTTGTGTTGTTTACATTGCAATTTGCTCATACTGTGGATCGTTGTACATTCGGAAGACTATTTGTAAGCTTAGTGACAGAATAAATGAACACTGCAGAGCGATTAGAATCTCCAACTTTAAAAATGCTTTAGCCAAGCATAGCTCTGTTTGTTCCCAGTTTTCATGTTTTTATTTTTCTGTTCTCGAGAAAGGTGTTGTGCCTTTTTGTGACAGTAATAACTTGCTTGAGGTTAAGGAACTACAGTGGCAAGTCATGCTGCATGCTGACATGCCCCCAGGACTGAATAGTAATTTAAACATAAAATGTTTACTCAAATGGAATAGATAGCTCATGACATCCATATTGTGGGCAGAGCTTTCTCTGTTGTATTTTAGACTGTTTACTGTTGAATTTTCACTCACTCATATTTGAGTGCTGAAATATTTCTAATATGTATCAAGGGTGTATTCATACATCTTTTTGTTTTACTATGTCTTAACTTTTATGTACAAATGTTTAATGCCTTATGTCTTAATACTTTGTACTTAAAATGTTTTTACTATTTGTATAGAATGGTAAAATGTAATAGCAGAATGTATTGTTCTTTAACATTGTGTATGGAGCTTTTCTCCCTAGGCCTCCACTGAAAAAAGGCCTTGTGCCCAGTTGGATTTAGCCAGTAAGCAAATAAAATAAATATAAATAATAAATAAAATTCTTAGCTGTAATCACCTTCTGCAGAGATCTTTTTAGCACAGGAAAATAACATCTGTCATGGTCTCCACTTCTTCCCTATGTATATGCTAGGAGTTGATGGCCTAGATAACATATCGTTTTAATGCTGAGTAGTAAGCCAGCTTTTGACCTGTCTAATTAAACCTTCATCAACAGACTGTTTTGTTTCTTCCTCACTTTCAGTCAGTAGAGAGTAGCATTGTCTACCCATCTGGGATTTTAGTATTTCTCCAAGCAACTTTGATTCCATCATCTGACTAATCTAACCATGTATTCTTCATAATGTGTTAATCATATTGTATTAATACGTAAGTTGACAACATACAGCCTTGCTGTACTCCTTTCTCAGTCTTGAACCAGTCAGTTATTCTGTATTTAGTTCAGTTGTAGTTCTGCACACAAATTCCTCAGGAGGCACATAAGGTGAGTGAGTATCTCCATTTCTGTATGGACATGCTGCAATTTAAGGTCCACACAATCAAAGATTTTAGAGTAGTTAATAAAGCAGAATTAAGTATTTTTCTGAAACAGTCTAGTTTTTCCCATTATTTAGTGAATATTGGCAATTTGAACTGTGGTACCCTTGCTCCATTTAAACCCAGCTTGGTCATGTGGCAGTTCTTAGTCTTTATATTGCAAGTGTAGCTTGCAGGCTGTTGAGCATTGCCTTCCAAGCATATGAAAAAAGTGCAGCTTTCTGATAATTCATCACTCTTTATCACTGCCCATTTTTGGGATGGGAGTACTAATTGACCTTTTTCAATGTAATGGCCACTATCATAGTTTTTTAGTTTGCTGGAAATGTCCAAGCAGCACTGTAACAACCAGGGCCGGTGATAGCATTTTGGGGGCCCCCAGCAAATGTCAAGTTGGGGGGCCCCTAGGCACTTCAGTATAAGTATCATCCTGTCAATGTCACACCTCCTAAGAAACTTTTTAGTTTGTACTGTAAACCTTTATGAGTAGTACGCACAGACAGACCATAGTTACAAGCTGTTACATTACAACAGGCCGATATACCACACTTTGTTGACCTGTCTAACAAAGGGGCACTTACAGTTACTGGCATTTAGTTGCAACAAAGATACATTACAACAACTATATGTGCAGGTCTGGACTTAAATGAAGTGATGATTAGGCCTACTGTTTCAACACCTCCCGCACATCCTCCAGTCCTCTCCTCTAATCCCCCCCCCTTTTGGGCTCCCCATACCATGCACATTACTTTTTTCTTCCTTTTCTTACATTTTGCCTTACTCTCAGCTTTTTCAAGAAGCCATAACTTTCTATATGCTCTGAACTGCATTGTAAAGTTTTTTTTTTCTTTTTACACAAAGTTTTCATCCAATAATGGCTTGAACACAAATTATTATTAAGGAAAGAAATTCACTGTTGCTGTTCAGTTTTAGTTTTCTTTGCATCCTTTCAGCGCACTTTTCCTGACCAAGACAGCACAGTAATAACCATTTAGGAAATAACTCAATTGAGCTGGTGCCCCCAAAGCCATAAGGGTTATATATGTGCCCTGGGATGCATTATAGAGGATTTTCTCAGCATTATACTCCAATGGTGGCCTAAACAAAAATCATGCAAAAGAAAAGAATTTCAGTCTTATTTTTTTCTTTCAAGGAAGACATAAGTTGTGCCCAAGGCTTAACGTTAAAAGCTGACAAAATAGTAACTCACAATAAACTAACAAGCCAGTTGTGGGACTACGTAGGTATTATCTGGGAATATTGCCTCCTTCCCTAACCCCCCCCAACAAAACACAGCCACTGCCTTTACATCCCTCTGGTGTTAGACTAGGATGAAAGCAAAGGTTTAAATTACCTCAGCCATATATTTCAAGTGATTGCTGATATATGTATACATAGTATGCTTCCTCACCCCTAACCCTCAAAGTCAGCCCCATGTATATGTGCCTGATGTGTGATTGTGAGAATGATTTCTGTAATATATTCTAAATTGTTGCTCTTAGACAGTACACCACCCCTATACAAGCTATAGTAACCTTCTTTTTACATTTCTGAGGTCTGTGAGAAAAATAAATAAACAATGACCACACTGTCCTCAGCTCAACACAAGCTATAATGACTTCATGTGCACACCTCTAAGGTTTGATTGTGATGAAAATTAA
Organism: Protopterus annectens; assembly: GCF_019279795.1. Lineage (NCBI taxonomy): Eukaryota > Metazoa > Chordata > Ceratodontiformes > Protopteridae > Protopterus > Protopterus annectens. The sequence goes on from NC_056737.1 coordinate 1,347,184,502, forward strand.
AATTGTAATAACCACACAATCCCAGGGCCCTCATAACCTACAGCAACTTTCTGTACACACACATTTGAGTAGGGCTCGTTTTAGAATGGGTGTGGTTGAAACCAGAGGCTATAATTAGCTTTATACTAAAAGGGTCATATCTCAGCATTGTTCAGGTTAAACAGCTCAGTCAGAAAACTGATACATTTTTGTCTTCATTTTTCTTCAACCAGCAATAGCTTTTGTGGGGGTCCCCACAGAGTCGAGGATAATTAAGGGAGCCCCCAGTATCCATTTATACAGTCTGGTGAGTGAGGGCCACCAGACTCCAAGAAGATCTAAGTGTCTGAATGTTCTGTGATATATCTTGTGTCTTACTTTTGAAATGTAATTACTTGTTAAGTACATGTTTTACTGATACCCAGAAGAATAATGTCTGTGTCCTGGCATTACTGGGTACATGCACAGACAAAAATCAGTGATATTTTTTACACACACACAAGCATAAGCCACAGCAGTCCTAGTTTTGTGGTTAATTCAGGAAATAGCAATACATTGTTTAACACTGGTACTGCCACACCAGATCAGTAACTGCTGTTTAGCAGTTGTCAAATAGCAGCAGGGGTAAGTCACTTATTTCCCTCATTGAGGAGTAATGCATACTGTCACTGTCCCCGATTTCACAGACCTTCCCTGATTTTGTTCATACTTTTGCTTTCTCCTTGGTAAAAAGTTTGATTTGCTGGTAAATCATTCAAGATTACAAACAGTCAATCAATCCAGACATCTGAGTTTTATAATTATTGTCCAAAAATACGTGTTGATGCAAAAGGTGTTATTCTACTAACTTTTTAAGTGCATTAGAGTAATATTTAAAATGTAGTCCTGATTCTGAGCCTTTATTCTATTATTTTTGGGATTGCACTGAATTCTTAAGCAAAGAAATTGAGCTATACTATCTGGTGTTCTGCTTGTATTTATAAAACTCCCTGAAAGAGAAAACCATCCCTGGTGATCAGAAGTATCAGCTCTTCGTAAAATCCAAAATTTGCACTGAGATAAGTCACTCTGCGCTGCTGATCTCTCTAGTCCTTACCTTGCTCATGTTCATTATCAACTTTATCCTAACAGGGTCATATCACAGCCCTGTACAGAGTAAAGAACATAATTAGTAAATTAATACTTTTTCCCCCTCGTTTTTCCTCAACCAGCAGCAGCTTTTATGGGGCCCTCCACACAGTCAAGGATGATTAAGGGGGGCCCCCTGCAGCCACGGGTATAGCAGGGACTTAAAACTGGCTATGTAGTTAGTTTTAGTGGAGAAAATGTCCAACAGCAGGATTTAAGTAAGACATGGGCACTATGTCAGTAGTAAAATATTTAATGAATTCTGATGCCTGTTACTTGACAAAACACTGTTACTACACCCAGAAATATCTTTGAATTTTAAAGGAGGTAAAAATAAAAGTTTTTATCCATGTGGTTTATTAAGTATACAGTAATGCTGTACTAGCTTTTGTTGCTTTGACAGGCATGTAACAAAATATCAGGATAAGATAACTTGCTGTGGTTGGGGGCCCCCAGGGAACAGGGGACCCCCAGCGACCACAGGGTTCGCTGGTGCCTAAAGCCGGCTATGGTAACAACATTATTTTGCATGATTTTAAGCAGGTCAGGTGTAATTCCATCACTTTCTGTGGTTTAATTAGGAAGACTTTCTACGACTGATTTAACTTCACTCTTTGCATGTCTGGTCATTGATAAGAGAACATATCATTATATGTTTCAGTAATTCTAGGGTCCTTCTTATACAGTCCCTCCCATCCTTAGTTTTTCCTAATATTTGCCCCCACAGCCTTCCCAACAGCCAACGCACACAAACACTCTCTCTCTCTTTATATATATGTATATATATATATATATATATATATATATATATATATATGTGTGTGTGTGTGTGTGTGTGTGTGTGTGTGTGTGTATATATATATATATATATATATCTATATTTATATCTGTGTTTCTTCGTGTGTGCATGTATGTATATGTGCGTATATATATATATATATATATATATATATATATATATATATATATATATGTCTGTAAAATTATGTATGTGTGTGTGTGTGTAGTCCAAATACAGGCTTTGCTGTATTCTGGACTTTTGGAAAGTTCCTGTGTTTCCCATTTCCTTTCTTGGATAAAAAGAGGCTTTTTTGTTCACCAGTGGGAGTGGGGAGCTTAGAGCAGCCTATCTATCCCTGGAGGAGTGTTCCCAACACAAGAATCTGGTAGTCTATTGACCGTTTTGGGCCAATTTCTAGCTCTTTCAAGTCCCCCGGTATAAAACCAGCTTTGACGCGGTTTTTGTGCTTGTTACTACTCAGCCAAACTCCTTGTGGTCCTGCAGAGTGGTGCTAGCAGCAGAGAGGCTAAAAGAGTGACTGCTTACCTGATAAAAGTGTTTTTTTCCTGCTACTACCTGGGCGACTGTCCGATCTATCTAAATAGCAAGTATTTCTGCTACTCGACACCAGAAGTCTAAACCTCAAGATGCACGCACTCGAAACTCTCCTTAGCATGGAAAACATCGATATCTGTGCAGTAACAGAAACCTGGTTCAAGGCTCCAGAGAGCACCCCAGCACTACCAGGTTATACCTCATACCATGCTTTTCGGCCCCAAAACTTGGACCGAACCACAAAAGGAGGGGGAGTATCAATATTCATCAAGGATACCCACACCTCCAGGTTGGTGGCACAGCACGAAGCATCGGAGACTATCCATGTGCAACTAACAGTGGGTAAAACTGCCTTCCAGTTTATAGCCTGCTACAGACCACCCTCCCAAACCCAGGAACCCCACTCGGCCTTCCTGAGAACACTGGAAAATATGAAGGTCTCTCCAAACACCATTATATTGGGTGACTTCAACTACCCAAACATGGACTCCAACACCCTAGCCCAAAGGTTCCTAGAATTTATAAACTCAAATCCTATGGAACAACTTGTGACCACTCCCACAAGAGGGGAAAACATACTGGACCTGATCATCACCAACATGGGGACTCTATGCTCCAGACCAGAAGTGTATCCCTCACTGGTAAGATCAGACCATAAATTAATCTTACTGGATATCCACATCCCGACCCCACCCCCTGCCCAGAAAACCACAGTGAAAAACTTCTCTAAAGCAAACTTCACACTACTCAAAACCGAGGTGGAATCCTTCAAAGCCCCCAGGCCTGTGGAAAATACGGCCCAGACCATAGAATCCTTTATAAACGCATTCTATGAACACCTTCAGGAATGCATGGATCATGCAATCCCAAATAAAACTAAGACCCAATCCCCCAAAGGCAGGCGTCCTGTCTGGTGGACCCCAGCCATAAACAAACTATACAATAGAAGAAGGAGGTTACTACACGATAGAGCAAAATCCCAAAAAAGGGAAGGCATCTCTGATCAGTATTAGCAAAAAACTACGGGCACTCATAAAATCATCTAAGGCCAGCTTCGGGAGAAAAACTGCACAGGACACTAAAGATATTCACAAAGCTTTCTTTAGTTACGTTAGGAACCTGGGTGGAAATTCCCAGGTATGCTCAGAATTAGTCCAAAATGACAAAAAATACACTGAACCCACAGACATTGCCAACATCCTGGCCGACAGGTTCAGCGCAAACTTCTCCCCCCACTCCCCACCAAAAGAGCAAATATCTACTCCAGCAGAGTGCTGCCCCCCTGACATCTCAGATGCTCAGGTAAAAACTGCCCTCTCCAAAGCAAAAAACACAGCATCAATGGGACCAGACGGTGTCCAGGGCTGCGTCCTACATGAACTCCAAGATGAACTGAACCCAAACATAAAGCTACTGTTCAACCTCAGCCTTACTACAGGATATGTACCCAAAGAGTGGCGTACAGCAACAGTGGTCCCTCTCCACAAAGGTGGTGCCTCAACGGATCCTGGAAACTATCGTCCCATAAGCCTGACTAGCTTGGTCTGCAAAGCTATGGAAAGGATCATCATGGAACTCATAAATAAAGATATTGGGGACCTACAGACACTAGATCCTACCCAGTTAGACTTTGTTAAGGGCAGATCCTGCCTCTTAAACCTGGTCGATTTCTTTGAAACAGTCACCAAGGCCATTGACGAGGGGAAGGTGGTCCACACAGCCTACCTAGACCTCGCAAAAGCCTTCGATACAATACCCCACTTGGGCATCATAGATAAGCTATCCAGCTTAAATATAAACCCCTATATCACTAGATGGGTTGCAAACTGGCTCAAGGACAGAACCCACATGGTTAGAATTGCTGGAGCCATGTCAGACTCCAAACCAGTTACAAGTGGCATCCCACAAGGCTCACTACTTGGACCTCTCTTGTTTGGTATATATTTCTCGGAGGTACAGGCCAACACAGAAGGACTGTGGCTGACCAAGATCGCAGATGACTGCGAACTGGGCGCCATAATCAACTCTCCAGCTGACACAAGCATCCTCCAAAAGGGTCTCATGGAAACAGACAACTGGTGCCAGAGCCATGGCCTCAAGCTAAACACCAAAACATGTATAGTCATCCCCTTTGGCAAAAACAAAGTGCCCACAAATTACCACATAGGTGGTAATCCATTAAGTACGGAAGAAGTAATTAGGGACCTGGGGACACAAGTTGATAGCAATCTCTCATTTGACAACCATGTGGCCAACATGGTTAGAAGAACATTCTATATAGCCCACCTAATCATGCAGGGATTCACATCTAGATCAGGGGAGGTAATTGTGCCTCTTTACTCATCCCTCATCTGGCCCATAATTGAGTACAATGCCCCTTTTGGGATGTACCTTACCAGACACCTGCAGCAACTGGAAAGACCCCAAAAGTACCTCACCAAGAGGATGAAAGGGCTCAAACAGATGCCATATGCTGCCCGGTTAAAGAAACTCCAGCTCTTCTTGGTTGCATACCGCCTGCTTAGAGGCGATCTGTGCCTGACGTATAAAGCCATGTCCAACCCAGAATTAATGGACATGCTGCACCTCAGAAAATCCAAATCCCATCGAGCTACGCGCTTGAGGGACTTGAGCCTCAGCACAGAAATAAATAGGACATGCTGGAGGGACAGATTCATAACCCAGAGGCTCCCTTCACTCTGGAATAAAATCCCAGTCCAAGTTATGCAGAGTCCCTCACTGACTCTCTTCAAGAGGAATCTTGATGAGTGGATGGGAGATCGCAGATTTACCCCGGGTATCACTTCTGTGCCACTGTTAGACAGAGTCACAGGAAACTAAACCTCGAAAAAGGGCGTAGTAAAGGCTTATAAATGCCCTAGGGCAGATAGCCTAGTATGAACCTGTGAACCTATAGAGAGAGAGAGAGATTAGATATAGATATATAGAAATATGTATATAATTATGTATGTATATATATTTTTATATATATATATATATATATATATATATATATATATATATATGTATATACAGCTTAGCAAAGCTCCTCGTGGTGCCCTGCAGAGTCCTACAAGCAGCCGAGAGACAGAGAGAGACTTTGGAAGTGTTTAAGTATTGATTCTTTCTTGATGTATTCCTGAAACGCTAATTCCGCCGAAAACGCGGTTATTCAGTGCTTCTGTGGAACCCTACTGATATCTGCATCGCTTACTGTACTTAAAATTCATTGTTGCACTTTAAAAAGGTACTGTTTGTTATTTTTGCTTGTATATCTGTAACATAGTTGTAGGCTGCACACTCAAGTGTGCTAGTTTCCTCTGTGTATTTAGTTATTTAAGTTGCTGCATTTCTGTTATCTGTGGAAAAAGAAAAAAATACAAAAAAATAATCTCCCTGCTTTCCCGCCTTTCTGTACTAGTCTAGTCTGGTTTTCAGGCTTTGCTGAATCCAGGACTGTGGTTAAGGTTCCTGTGTTGCCCATATCATACTTGAATAGTTAGGTGGCTTCCTTGTTCACTGTGAGAGAGGGAACTCTGAGTGGCCTATCTGTCCCTGTATGAGTGGTCCCAGCCCAGCAACTTGTAGCTCACTGGCCATATTGGGCTAATTTCTATCCTTTTGTTCTCCCTGGTATAAAAATCGCTTAGCACGGCTTTGTGCGATTTTGCGCATCAGGCAGCGCTGGTTAATCGGGTTTAAACTATTCCCGGCTCCACAAAGTCTACTCTTCACTTTTTCCCTTGGAACTGCTCTAACTCTCAAATTAAACACTCTATTCTAAATCTAAAACCCTGCACTTGCTCATATAAGCAATTTCTATAAGTTAAGCACTAATAATCTAAATAAGCACTACATCCTCATATACTCCCCTTGAGTACTTTATCCCCAATTGGTCCTTCTGATTCAGTTGCAAAGGAGTTCCCTATACTATTCTAACCTGTCCAAAGGTCAGTTACTGGTTTCCTCTCCAGTCCAGCTGGTGAATCTGGGAATCTTGAGGCAATGTTACAACTGCCTCATGTACACAGACCCTCTCGTCCTCCCAACAAGTACAAAAATATGTGACAGATGCAACCATATAGCCAAACAGGAGGCTGAGGTCTCTCGACTCAGTACTGGCGTAACCAGTCAGGAGGGGAAGGTAACCACACACACACCACAAATCCAGTCTCACATAGTCCTACCACAACTGCAGACCAAACACATAAACACACAAAAACATACTTGGAGGCTCTAAATAAAAATCTGCCAAAACAGCAGAGACCTCCAAGGCAGACACCCAAGTGACCGCTACCCCAAAACAAAACACAGGCAACACATAGCTCATAAAGTCAGTGTGCCAAACAGCCACAGCCCTCAAGGCTTAACAACATACCTGATACACTTGTAATAGGTGACTCTATAGTCAGACACACTGACAAACTCACCAGGCTGAACAAAGAAAAGGTCACAGTGAGCTGCCTGTCGGGTGCTAGAATCCGCCACATAACACAAGCACTCAGGTCACTCCAAAAGCAAGTACAAATATGACTCAATCATTGTCCATGCTGGTGTGAATGACCTGAGACATACCTCCCTGGACTACATGAAAAGAGACATAGAGGAGCTCTCTGATCATGTAGCCCAGGCAGGTATGACCCTGACCTTGAGTAGCATCTTACTCTCACCAAGAATGATGCTTCAGTATAAAGACAAAATGATCAATTTCACCAATTGGCTTAAGTATTGGTGTCATTCAAAGGGGATCCAGTATCTGTCTGCCTGGGATGACATGCTCGACAAGCCACATTGCTTCGCAAGGGACGGCTTGCACCTGTCACCACTGGGCTTTCGGATATTGGCAAAGGCTCTTGCCACCCCCATAGTGCCTTTTTTAGGCAAGGCTTAAAAGACAAACCCACCTCCTTAGACAACACAAGTAAGGGTAATGCTGCTCAACGCCAGAAGTCTAAACCTCAAGATGCAAGCTCTCGAAGCCCTCCTCAGTATGGAGAACATTGATGTCTGTGCAGTGACAGAAACCTGGTTCAAGGCTCTCGAGAGCACCCCAGGACTACCAGGTTGTACCTCATATCATGCTTTTCGGCCCCAAAACTCAGACCGAACCACAAAAGGAGGGGGAGTATACATATTCATAGAGGACACCCACACCTCCAGGTTAGTGGCATTGCACGAAGCATCGGAGACCCGTCAATGTGCAACTAACACTGGGCAAAACTGCCTTCCAGTTTGTAGCATGCTACAGACCACCCTCTCAAACTCAGGAGCCCCACTCGGCCTTCCTGAAGACACTGGAGAATACGAAGGTCTCTCCAAACACCATCATATTGGGGGACTTCAACTATCCAAACATAGACTGGGAGCATTACTCAAGCCCCAACATCCTAGCCCAGAGGTTCCTAGAATTCATAAACTCAAATGCTATGGAACAATTGGTCACCACTCCCACAAGAGGGGAAAACATACTAGATCTGATCATCACCAACATGGGGACACAATGTTCCATACCAGAAGTATACCCCTCATTGGTAAGATCGGACCATAAATTAATCTCACTAGAAATCCACATCCCGCCCCCACCCCCAGCACAAAAGACCACAGTGAAGAACTTCTCAAAAGCTAACTTCACACTTCTTAAAACCAAAGTGGAATCCTTCAAGACCCCCAGGCCAGTGGAAACCACTGCCCTATCTGATGAATCCTGTATGAAGGCGTTCTATGGACACCTTCAGGAATGCATGGATCATGCAATCCCAAATAAAACCAAGACCCATTCCCCCAAAGGCAGGCATCTTGCCTGGTGGACCCCAGCCATAAATAAGCTATACAACAGAAGGAGGAAGCTACTACATGATGGAGCAAAATCCCTAAAAGGGAAGGCATCACTGATCAGTACTAGCAAAAAACTACGATCACTCATAAAATCATCCAAGGCCACTTTCAAGAGAAAAATTGCACAAGCAACAAAAGATAATCATAAGGCTTTCTTTAGTTATGTTAGAAACCTGGGTGGCAACTCCCAGATATGCTCAGAGTTAGTCCATAATAACAAAAAATACACTGAACCCTCAGATATTGCCAACATCCTGGCAGACAGGTTTAGTGCAAACCCCCTCCTCCCCCCCAAAAGGACAAATATCTATCCCAGCAGAGTGTTGCCTCCCTGACATCTCAGATGCCCAGGTGAGGGCCGCCCGCTCCAAAGCAAAACACGCAGCATCAATGGGACCGGACGGTGTCCCGGGCTGAATGATACATGAACTCCAAGAAGAGCTGTACCCTCACATAAAGCTGCTATTTAATCTTAGCCTTACTACAGGATATGTATCCAAAGAATGCCGTACAGCAACAGTGGTCCCACTCCACAAAGGAGGCGCCTCTACGGACCCTGGAAACTACCGCCCCATAAGCCTGACTAGCCTGGTCTGCAAAGCTATGGAGAGGATCATTATGGAGCTCATAAACAAAGACATTGGGGACCTACAGACACTGGATCCTACCCAATTTGGCTTTGTCAAGGGTAGATCCTGCCTCCTGAACCTGGTAGATTTATTTGAAATGGTCACCAAGATCATTGATAAGGGTAAGGTGGTCCACACAGCCTACCTAGACCTCGCAAAAGCCTTTGACACAATACCCCACTTGGGCTTCGTAGACCAACTCTCCAGCTTAAATATAAACCCCTATGTCATAAGATGAGTTGCAAACTGGCTCAAGGACAGAACCCACATGGTCAGAATTGCTGGAGCCATGTCAGACTCTAAACCAGTTACAAGAGGCGTCCCACAGGACTCAGTCCAGGGACCTCTCTTATTCGGAATATATTTTTCTGAGTTACAGGCTAACACGGGAGGACTGTGGCTGACCAAGTTCGCAGATGACTGCAAACTGGGTGCCATAATTGACTCTCCAGCTGACACAAGCATCCTCCAAAAGGGTCTCATAGAGATGGAAAACTGGTGCCAGAGCCATGGCCTTAAACTAAACGCCAAAAAGTGTATAGTTATACCCTTTGTCAAAAACAAAGTGCCCACAAATTACCACATAGGAGGTAATCCACTGAGTACAGAAGAAGTACTAGGGACCTGGGGACCCAAGTTGATAGTAACCTCTCCTTTTACAACCACATTGCCAAAGTGGTTAGAAAGACCTTCTGTATAGCCCACCTGATCATGAAAGGATTCACATCTAGATCAAGGGAGGTCATTGTGCCCCTTTACTCATCCTTCATCAGGCCCATAATTGAGTACAGTGCCCCATTTGGGATGTACCTTACCCGACACCTGCAGCAACTAGAAAGACCCCAAAAGTACCTCACTAAGAGGATCATGGGACTCAAACAGATGCCATATGCTGCTCGGCTAAAGAAACTCCAGCTCTACTCAGTTGCATACCGCCTACTCAGAGGCGATCTATGCCTGATGTACAAAGCCATGTCCAACCCGGAATTAATGGACATGCTCCACCTTAGAAAATCCAAATCCCTTAGAGATATGCGATCGAGTGACTTGAACCTCAGCACAGAAATAAATAGGACATGCTGGAGGGACAGATTCATAACCCAGAGGCTCCTTTCACTCTGGAATAGAATCCCAGTCCATGTTAGGCAGAGCCCCTCTTCAAGAAAAATCTTGACGAGTGAATGGGAGATCGTAGGTTTACCCCGGGGATCACTTCTGTGTCACTACTAGACAGAGGCACAGTAAATACAACCTTAAAAAGGGTGCAGTAAACTCATTCCAAGGGGTGGCGAAAGCCAAACACACTCTGGCTAGGCTTGTAAATGTCCTAGGGCAGATAGCCTAGTATGAACCTATATATTTATATATATATATATATATATATATATATATATATATATATATATATATATATATATATATATATATATATGAACCTATATATATATATATATATATATATATATATATATATATATATATATATATATATATATATGAACCTATATATTTATATATATATATATATATATATGTATATATGTATATATATATATATATATATATATATATATATATATGTATATATATGTATATATATGCATGTCTATATATGTATATATACATCTGTATATATATATATCTATATATATATATATATATATGTATATATATATATATATAAAAGTCATAATATAGAACCATTCATTCTCATCACTAGGCAAGAGCCAGCTAGGTGAGATCACCATCCAGACAGCCATTGGGGTGGTTTGAGGATTTTTTCATTTCTTTTCTCACATCTCTGTCTCTAACATACCTGGCACAATGCCACTCTGCAAGGGGCATACATTGAAATAGCTGTGCCCCCCCCCCCAGTCTTATCCTCTTCTGAGTGCATGCAGTCCACACCCTTCTCCCTGGAGAGGGGAGAGGTGAGACTTTCATGCCTCTTCACTCCTCCTCCTTCCTGTGTGGCTGCTAATCAAACTCAGGTTGTCTAGTCAACAGGCAGGGCTCTGTCCCTCTGTGTCATTGAGCCAGGCTTATCTTTGTGTTATCATGATCATTTTTACCTTACCCTTCCCTTAATATCAGTAGTCATCTTGAATATATGTCTTGTCTGTTTCATTCTGTTGTCTTCCTTTGTCTTCTTTCAGTTCTTTGCAATGCCCCAAGTCTTTTTTTTTTTTTTTTACTGTGTAGAACTCTTCCATCTCGGTGGTGCAGCGGTTAGCGTTGTCGCCTCACAGCAAGAGGTTCTCCGTTTCAATTCTCAGCTGGGTTGCCTATTGTGCGGAGTCTGCATGCCCTTCCTGTGGTCACGTGGGTTTCCTCCGGGTGCTCCAGTTTCCTCCCACATCCCAAAGACATGCAGTAGGTGAATTGGACACTCTAAATTGGCCCTAGGTGTGTGTGTGTGTGTGTGTGTGTGTGTGTGTGTGTGTGTGTGTGTGTGTGTGTGTGTGTGTGTGTGTGTGTGTGTGTGTGTGTGTGTGCGTGTGTGTGCGTGCGTGTGTGTGTGTGCGTGTGTGTGTGTGCGTGTGTGTGTGTGTGCGTGTGTGTGTGTGTGCCTTCGCCTTCTGTGGAAGGTTGAGTGCTGGGCTGGCAATTCGACACCGTAAAACTCCACTGCCAATCATGAGCGGACAGATGATCAGCTGTGGCGACCCGTAACCCGGAAAAGCCAAAAGAAGAAGAAGAACTCTTCCATCTCTGATTGTAGAATATATAGTAAGCATGATTTGTTGACTGTCTCATCATAACCTTGTATACATCAATTTAAGCTGTTGTAACAGTGTTTGCTATGAGAAGTAAATTTTCTTGCCAGAATTGAAGTAGTTTATGTCCCGATTGATTTTGTGATCTCAAGTCCAAACTTGCCCATAATTAATTTGTAGTTGAACTAACAAACTTAGCATTCCAGTTGCCTAAGATGATTGCAACATTTTATTTATTTATTTATTTATTTGATTGATTGGTGTTATTTCCAAAAGTTGCTCCATATCCTGATAAAACTGTTAATTTTTAT
>NC_056737.1:1347199436-1347204436 GCF_019279795.1 Protopterus annectens
GGTAATTTCCAGGGTCGGTGGAGGCACCGCCCTTGTTAAGTGGGACCACAGTCGCGGTCGGCCACTCCTTGGGTACGTATCCTGAGGTGAGGCTAAGATTAAACAGCTGTCCTAACTGCGGGTTCAATTCCTCATTGAGTTCGTGGAGCACACAGCCGGGGACACCATCCGGTCCCATGGATGCTGTGTTTTTTGCTTTGGAGAGAGCAGTTCTCACCTGGGCATTTGAGATGTTTGGGGGGCTACAATCCTCTGGTATAGATATCTCTCCTTTGGGGGGGGAGGGGGGAGAAGTTTGCACTGAACCTGTCAGCCAGTATGTTGGCAATGTGTGTAGGTTCAGTAATCTTCACATCATTTTGAACTAATTCTGAGCATATCTGGGAGTTTCCTCCTAGGTTTCTAACATAGCTAAAGAAGGCCTTATGATTGTCTTTTGAGTCCTTGGCGATTTTTCTCTCAAAATTTGCCTTGGATGATTTTATGAGAGCTCTTAGTTTTTTACTTATAATGATCAACGGTGTCTTACCTTTCAAGGATTTTGCTCTATCTTGTAGTAGCTTCCTCCTTTTGTTGTAGAGCTTGTTTATGGCTGGGGTCCACCAGACTGGACGCTTGCCTTTGGTACAAAGAGTCTTAGTTTTGTTTGGGATTGCCTGATCCATGCAGTCCTGTAGGTGCTGGTAGAAGGCATTTGTAAGTGATTCAGCGGTTTGAGTAATGTTTACCACTGGCTCAGGGGCCTTAAAGGAGACCACACTAGTTTTTAGAAGTGTGAAGTCGGCTTTTGAGAAGTTTTTCACTGTGGTCTTCTTTATTTCAGGTGGGGCGGATGAGGACCTCCAGTGAGATTAGTTTATGATCTGATCTCACTAGTGAGGGCTATACTTCTGGTGTTGAACATTGTGATCTCATGTTCGTAATGATGAGATCAAGTATGTTTTCTCCTCTTGTGGGATGGTGACTAGTTGTTCCATGGCATTTGAGTTTATGAACTCCAGGAACCTTTGGGCTAGAGTGTTTGGGCTTGAGTAGTGTTCCCAGTCTATATTAGGGTAGTTGAAGTCACCTAGTATGATGGTGTTTGGAGATACATTTATCCCCTCCATTGTTTTCAGGAAGGCCATGTGAGGTTCCTGAGTTTGAGAGGGTGGCCTGTAACATGCTACAAATTGCAGAGCAGTCTTGCCTATGGTTAATTGCACCTGGATGGTCTCCGATGCATCGCATTGCCACCAACCTTGAGGTGTGGGTGTCCTTTATGAATATGGACACCCCCTCCTTTCTTGGTGTTGTCCGGATTTTGGGGCCGGAACACATGATATGAGGTGAAACCTGATAGTGCTGGGGTGCTCTCAGGAGCCTTCAACCAGGTTTCTGTCACAGCACAGACATCAATGTTCTCCATACTGAGAAGGGCCTTGAGTGCGTGCATCTTGAGATTGAGACTTCTGGCATTGAGCAGCATTACCCTTAGTTTTTTTACTTTTTTGTGTTCTAGGGTGGTAAGTTTAGAATTTGGGCCTTGCCTAAAAAAGGCACTATGGGGGTGGCAAGAGCCTTTGCCAAAATCCGGAAGCCTAGGGGTGACAGGTGCAAGGCGTCCCTTGCAAAGCAGCGTGGCTTGTCCAGCATGTCATCCCAGGCAGACAGACATTGGATCCCCTTTGAATGACACCAGAATTTAAGCCAATTATTAAAGCTGATCATCTTATCACTGTATTGTGGCATCATTCTAGGTGAAGGTAGGATACTGCTCAAGGTCAGGGTCATACCTGCCTGGGCTACATAATCAGAGAGCTCCTCAATGTCTCTTTTCATGTAGTCCAAGGAGGTATGTCTCAGGTCGTTGACACCAGCGTGGACAATGACTGAGTCATACTTGTACCTGCTGTTGAGAGACCTGAGTGCTTGTGTTATGTGGCGGATTCTAGCGCCCGACAGGCAGCTTACTGTGACCTTCTCCTTACTCAGTCTGGTGAGCAGGACGTCAGTGTGTCTGACTGTGGAGTCACCTATGACAAGTATGTTTGGTGTTGTATTTGGCCTTAAGGGCAGTGACTGCTTTGCACACTGATTTTGTTGTTTATGTGTTGTTTGTGTGGTGTATTGAGTTTGCAGTTGCTTGGGTGTCTGCTTTGGAGGCCTCTGCTGTTTAGGTAAATTTTTACTCGGAGCCTCCGAGTATGTCTTAGTGTGTTTATGTGTTTGATTCAGTGGTGTGGTTGAGTTATGTGAGACTGGTATTGTGGTGTGTGTAGTTGCCTTCTCCTCCTGCCTGGTCTTGCCAGTCCTGAGTTAAGAGAGCTCAGCCTCCAGTCTGGCTAAATAGCTGCATCTCTCACAAGTGTTAGTGTTACGTGGGAGGAGGAGAGGGTTGTCCGTGTACATGAGGCAATTGTAACATTGTCTCAGAATTCCCAGATTCACCAACTGGGCAGGAGAGGACGCCAGCATCTGACCCTTCGACATGCTAGAAAGAATTATGAGTTGGTATGAGACAGAAAAGTAGTGGGCTTAGCAGGGGAGTGCTTGACCTGCTAAGAGAATGCTTATAAGACAAGGGATATGCTTATAAGACAAGTGCTGAGCTTTTTGAGAAGAAAAAGCTATTTGGAACAAGTGCTGCACTTTTTAGAGTGGATGGGAAATAGTAGGATTACCCCGTGTATCACTTCTGTGTCACTGTTAGACAGAGGCACAGTATACTAACCATGTGTGTGTGTGTGTATATATATATATATATATATATATATATATATATATATATGTGTGTGTATATATATATATATATATATATATATATATATATTTATGTGTGTGTGTGTGTGTGTGTATATATATATATATATATATATATATATATATATTTATGTGTGTGTGTGTGTGTGTGTGTGTGTGTATATATATATATATATATATATATATATATATATATATATATATATATATATATATATATATATATATATATATATATATACATATATATATATATTTATAGGTTCATAGGTTCATACTAGGCTGTCTGCCCTAGGGCATTTATAAGCCTAGCCAGAGTGTGTTTGGCTTTCGCCACCCATTTTAAATTAATTTTGCTGTGCCCTTTTTTGAGGTTAGTATACTGTGCCTCTGTCTAACAGTGACACAGAAGTGATACACGGGGTAATCCTACTATTTCCCATCCACTCTTCAAGATTCCTCTTGAAAAGAGTCAGTGAGGGACTCTGCATAACCTGGACTGGGATTTTATTCCAGAGTGAAGGGAGCCTCTGGGTTATCCATCTGTCCCTCCGGCATGTACTATTTATTTCAGTGCTGAGGTTCAAGTCTCTCGAGCATGTAGCTCGATGGGATTTAGATTTTCTGAGGTGCAGCATGTCCATTAATTCCGGGTTGGACATGGCTTTATACGTCAGGCACAGACCGCCTCTGAGCAGGCGGTATGCCACTGAGTAGAGCTGGAGTTTCTTTAACTGGGCAGCATATGGCATCTGTTTGAGCCCTTTGATCCTCTTGGTGAGGTACTTTTGGGGTCTTTCCAGTTGCTGCAGGTGTCTGGTAAGGTACATCCCAAAAGGGGCATTGTACTCAATTATGGGCCTGATGAGGGATGAGTAAAGAGGCAAGATGACCTCCCATGATCTAGATGTGAATCCCTTCATGATTAGGTGGGCTATATAAAATGTTTTTCTAACCACTTTGGCCACGTGGTTGTCAAATGAGAGATTGCTGTCAACTTGGGTCCCCAGGTCCCTAATTACTTCTTCTGTACTTATTGGATTACCACCTATGTGGTAATTTGTGGGCACTTTGTTTTTGCCAAAGGGGATGACTATACACTTTTTGGCGTTTAGCTTGAGGCCATGGCTCTGGCACCAGTTGTCTGTTTCTATGAGGCCCTTTTGGAGGATGCTTGTGTCGGCTGGAGAGTTGATTATGGTGCCCTGTTTGCAGTCATCTGCGAACTTGGTCAGCCACAGTCCTTCCGTGTTGGCCTGTACCTCTGAGAAATGTATACCGAACAAGAGAGGTCCCAGGACTGAGCCTTGTGGGACGCCCTTGTAACTGGTTTGGAGTCTGACATGGCTCCAGCAATTCTAACCATGTGGGTTCTGTCCTTGAGCCAGTTTGCAACCCATCTAGTGACATAGGGGTTTATATTTAAGCTGGTGAGCTTATCTATAATGCCCAAGTGGGGTATTGTATCGAAGACTTTTGCGAGGTCCAGGTAGGCTGTGTGGACCACCTTCCCCTCGTCAGTGGCCTTGGTGACTGTTTCAAAGAAATCAACCAGGTTTAAGAGGCAGGATCTACCCGTAACAAAGCCGAACTAGGTAGGATCCAGTGTTTGTAGGTCCCCAATATCTTTATTTATGAGGTCCATGATGATCCTTTCCATAGCTTTGCAGACCAAGCTAGTCTGGCTTATGGGGTGATAGTTTCCAGGATCTGTTGAGGCACCACCTTTGTGGAGAGGGGCCACTGTTGCTGTACGCCACTCTTTGGGTACATATCCTGTAGTAAGGCTGAGATTGAACAGTAGTTTTATGTTTCGGTTTAGCTCTTCTCGGAGTTCATGTAGGACGCAGCCCGGGGACACCGTCTGGTCCCATTGATGCTGTGTTTTTTGCTTTGGAGAGGGCAGCTCTTACCTGAGCATCTGAGATGTCAGGGGGGAAGCACTCTGCTGGGATAGATATTTGCCTTTTTGGTTGGGGGGGGGGGTTTGCACTGAACTTGTCAGCTAGGATGATGGCAATGTCTGTGGGTTCAGTGTATTTTTTGTCATTTTGGACTAATTCTGAGCATATCTGGGAATTCCCACCCAGGTTCCTAACATAACTAAAGAAAGCCTTGTGATTATCCTTAATGTCCTGTGCAATTTTTTTCTCCAAGCAGGCCTTAGACGATTTTATGAGTGCCCGTAGTTTTTTGCTAATACTGATCAGAGATGCCTTCCCTTTTTGGGATTTTGCTCTATCATGTAGTAGCTTTCT
>NC_056737.1:1347576936-1347637720 GCF_019279795.1 Protopterus annectens
TCTTACTTTATTGTTTGCTGTGAATATGGATGGATCTAAAAAGCTGCTACTGTTAGCCATTAGTAAGTCTGCCAGCCCATGATATTTCAAAGGTGTAAACTGCAAAGCATGGATGACTGGCAGTTTGTTCAGTGAGTGGCTGATAGGACTGGACCGAAAATTTGTCAAGGAAAAAAGGGCATGTACTGATGATTGCTGGTAACAGCAGCTCACATGATCCAGTTGTTGCCCAACAGCTTAAAGCAATACAACTGGAGTTTCTTCCTCCCAACTGTACCAGCCAGCTTCAGCCGTGTGACATGGAAATTATCCAGAACTTTAAAGTTCTGTACAGAAAGCGACTTTTGGGGAAACATACAGTGGTCATTGAGAGCAGTGATCTGGAGAATTTTGCGGTTGATGTATTTGAGTCTGCATGTGCACCTACAGTTTGGGAGATTGAAATAATAACTGCTGCAGTCAGCAATTGTTTTAAGAAGGAGGGGTTTGTCAAGAACGTTCAGACCAAGGGTGATCATCCAGAACCATCCAGCTCTACAACTGTCCATGACTGTGGCAACATTTTTGAATGACTCGTAGAATTTCACTTTCTGGACCAGAATATGTCATTGTAAGAATTTCTTGCAGTTGCTGAGTGGGTTCAGACAGAGCCTGTGCTGAGTGAAAGACACTGTAGCAGGAGTTGAGAAGAAATCTCCAGGTGTGAATTGTGCAGAAAGGGATGATGAATCCAGTGATTTTGAGGTTCCAGTGACACCTCCATCATCAACACATGAAGCAAATATGGCACTGACAATGTTGCAAAGTTAAATTGAACATAATGCTAGTGACCCGGTCGAGTCAGATGTCCTGATGACTTGCATTGGCAAATTAGATGCATACATGGCTAAAACAGCAGAAAGAAATGCAGTACAGAAGAAAGTGGCCGATTACTTTTCTTATCAGTAATACATTTCAGTACACACTAATAAAAATATTATAGCTTGATAACACCCAACACATAATTTCAGTGTAAGGAGGAATAAAGTAACAAGTGCAAGATTTTCTGTTGACTGAGTGATTACTTTCTTTATCAGTAATACATTAAAGTACTGTATATGTAAAAATATTATTCAGTAGCTTCAACTTATGATATCCTCAGTTTATTGACAATTTTGATCCCCTCCCCCTGTCCACACTGGCCCTACTGTCCTCCCCTCTGTGTGGACATAAGCGGATGTCCCCATTGACCTACTATACCTGCTAGGGTGCAGCATCATAGCAAGGAACTCTGTAGGTATATCCTTGTGTGTGACAAAACCACCTCTGTATATAGAGGACATTGAATATAATGGACTAATTTGTCAGGTCCCTTGAAGTCTATTATAACGAGATTCTACTGTGTGTGTGTGTGTGTGTGTGTGTGTGTGTGTGTGTATATATATATATATATATATATATATATATATATATATATATATATAAATATAAATAAATCTCAAAGGCTAGTGCTGCAGTTATCCTTTTCTAAGACATTTTGCTTCCGTATTTATCTGATGTCAGATACTGTATCATAAATGTTCTCACTCTGTTAACATTCATGAGGTCATACCTATGTATACATGTGTAGATATCCAATTTCTTTATTGTATTTGCTCTGTAGAAATATTTCCTTAATTGTGCTTTATGTAATTACATTACATGTTATGCCTGTCATGTGTTTGTAGTTTGTGATTGCCATTGCTTGGTTTGTAACTTAAAAAGTTCTTTGGCCCAGCTCATTCATCTGGCTAGCAAATGCCAATAAGAAAATATATAGAATAGAGGATTGCTTTTGTTTGAGAAGAACTAGACATCCTTAATTATCCATTGTTCCTACCCATAGATATTGCCCTGAAGTCCACGGATTTAAGATTGTGGGTGAGGATGCAGATGGGGTTAGAGGTTCCAGACAATCTTTTGCCATTTTGTCCTAATGGCAGGCATGATCTTTCATGGATCCCCCCCACCCAATGGAGTTAGTGATGCAGTGAGATACCAGTGGCTGCAGGGTTACCACATGTATGTATGTATCTTCTGTGAGTATTAGTCCCCCTGCCTATATACCTCAGACAGGTGGAAAGTTATAACCACAGTCTGTGTGTAGAGTCTTCCCTTCCTTTTGTCATAACTTATCATTAGTCCTGGTGTTGAATGCTATGCTAGTAGTGTGTGGAAACCTACTTTGGCTGCTACTTCAGGTGGAGCTTCTAAGAAAAAGGAGCTCAACAAACCAGCCACAGTGGTATCCATTTGAAATTCCAAGACTCATTAGTGCAAATCCAGGAACAGAGGGAGACTGAGTTACTGAAAATGTGGACTTGTGTATTCTGTGAGAGATTATTTTTCATCTCGGAATATTCCCTTTTTTTTCTGAGGTATTGCAATCTGAGTTGGTATATACGATTGGGAGGGGGTGAAGGGGGACTTGCCTGCCCTCCAAAAAAAAAAAAAAACAGCATTAAAGGAGAAAAATGATGATCAACATTGACCGTTGCCTTGTATTTTCAGTCTTTTTTTATTTGGGGGCTTGCGTTAATGAGTCTTGATTTTATTATGGAGCTGCAAGGATTTGACAGTACTCTTTCCATGCAGAGGTCTTGGGGTCTGAACACAGAGCCCTTGGCTACCTCGATCTGACAGGAAGCATTAGTCCATCTCCATAAGAATAGATCCTATCTTTGTAAGAATCCAGCTGAATTCCCCTCGCTTGTTTTAGAAACACCCTAAGCTTGACTCTTTATTTAATTTCTTTGCCCCAGCACAGTCTTAATTGGCACATCATTTGGCTACCATCTTACCACAGAAGCTTTGGATGGGTCAGCAAAGGAGCTTTTTCTTTTTTGCATGCTGGGTTAAACGTGCTCAACTATCTATCCTAACTGTCAAACATCCAGTCTTCATTGCAGATAGATGTTAGAACTCCCTAATCCTGGTGTCAAGGAGTCTTTGGAGGAAACTGAGAAGTTCATTGTGATCACTGTTGCAATAGCCTTAGCTTATATGGGTTATATCCTCCTAAGGATGTAACAGCCGGGCTTCCAAAGTTTTAGGGTACCTTCCATGCATCCAGACTGTTAGTCATCTTGAGTTTAGCTGACTGAAACAAGTGGTTTGGGCTCCAAGTTCACCAGAGCTTTCCTACCAGCTCAGAGCATGCTTCTTGCGGTTCTTTCGAGAATTGAAGTTCCCTTCAGGGGGGAAAAAAAATCCACGTTTACTTTTTATGTCAGATGTTGGACTTTTTCTGTACAAGTATATTTTTAAGCTAGGAAAAAGTGTTTATGGCTGTTGATGGAAAAGTATAGCCTATTGTTACCTCTGATTAATCTAATAAGAAATCTGAATCATCAGGCAATGGCAAATATTAAAATAGGATGATGTTTATCTAAGGTAGTACCTCTGGGGAGATGAACTCAATATGGCTGCCATTTGTCTCCAGTACTCTTTGTTCTGAATCGTGAACAGTTAGCTTATAAAATTTGGAGGTCATGGATTCAGGGCTATACTTGAAAAGGCCAGCAACAAATGCTGGGGTTTTTTTGCTGATATAATTTTATTTGTTGCAGACCCAGAGTGTGAGGTCCCACAGTTGTTTGATTGGTTCAGGGATTTTCAGAAGCTTTCTGGGAATGAGGATAAAACAAAAGCCATTGAATTAATCATAAACCCTCATTTAAATTAGTTCAATATTATCCATTTTTATGGGGACATGATAAGATGAAGTGTCTGGGGATTTGGTTGATGAGAAATACAGAGAAGCAACAGAATATAATTAGGGAAGTAACTAGGGGAAAATCATTAAAAAGATTAAGCAATTTCAAAATTTGATGATGGGTCTTGATAGTATAATACAGTTAGTGAAAATGTTTATGGTCCCCCTCATATTGTACATTGTCCAGTCTTTTTTTTTTTTTTATTCCCCAGATGGGGCAATCTGCGGGGAAATAGGGAACTTAAAAACTAGAATGGAAAGGTAAATCCTGTAGGGTTGATTGGGAAGAATTAATGCTTTCTATTTCACAAGACTTTCCAAGATTGAGGATGTTTTGGAACTATTCAGATCAGGTTGATCTGTTAATTGTAAATGCAGGGATATCAGCTGAAATGGAAGCAAACTTCCCTCTGGCAGCTATTGGGTCAAGGAAACTTGAAAAAAAATTCTTTGGAATCAACTGGTGAGGCAGCACAACAATATTCAGGTATGCACATATTCCAGTCATACAGTTAAAATATTAGTGCTCAGGAATTCTGGACTGGGCATGCTTAATAACCCCCATTGGACCATCACTTAGAAGTGTCTCTTGCCCCACTGAAAGCACAGTCAGTAGAAATTGGTTGGGAAGAAGTACAGAACTTATACCTGTATGGTGAATCAACGCCTGCAACTCTCTTAAGACAGGGTTTCATTTACATGCAAGGAAATGTTTACTTTAAATTGCGGATTATATGAGGAAGCAAAGAATAGGCTTAGGCATTTTGGGAATTTAGGCAAGGCTCCTGAAATAGTTTATTTTGTAAATGAAGCCAGATTGCCCCACTTGATGAGAAAAAAGCTCACAAGTAGAGCATATAGGGAGCTCCATAAGAATATTCAGGGTCTGGCATTGAATGTCAAGGAAGCCTGGGAGAGAAATATAGGCAGCCAGATAACTGGTATTCAGTGGGCTAGTATTTGCAAAGCCCCCAGCAAAGTGAAAAGGTCAAGGCAGTTTAGAATTTTTGGATGGAAATACCTCCACAGATATTTTTACACACCATCAACATTAGCCGGGATGTTTCTAGAGTGTGCAAAGAGCTATTGGTATGAGAAGGAGATAAGGGGCACTTGGGAACATGTTCATAGGCTCATAGGTGTGTACTAGGTAACTGGAGCCTTTACAAGCCTAGCCCATAGAAGTTCCCTGGTATCGTGCCACCCGACGTTAGTTTTCAGTGCCTCTATCAAGTAGAGCCACTGGAGTGATCCCCGGGGGTGAACTATTACCCACCCACTCATCAAGATTTCTCTTGAAAAGGGACAGTGAGGTGCTCTGCTTGACATGTATGGGAAGTCTATTCCAGAGCATAGGCAGTCTCTGGCTGAGGAGCCTGCCCCTCCAGCATGTTCTTTTGATTGTGGTAATGAGGTTGAGGTCTCGAGCGTGTGGTGCAGAGGGTTTGGGATTTCTTTAGATGTAGCATTTCTAACAGAGCTGGGTCAGACATGGCTTTGTAAGTCAAGCAAAGATCACCTCTAAGTAGGCGATATGAGACAGAGAATAGCTGGAGTCTTTTGAGTCTGTCCATGTAGGACATGTGTTTAATGCCTAGGATCCTCTTCGTAAGGTACTTCTGTTGCCTCTCCAGCTGGTGCAGGTGTCTGGTGAAGTACATGCCAAATGGGGCATTATACTCAATGACTGGTCTAATGAGGAAGAGTAGAGAGCGATGATGTGACCTCTTTCTTCCTGGATGCAAAACCCTTGGTAATGAGATGTTTCACATCGAAGAACTTTCTGACCACACTGGCAGTGTGGTGGTCGAAGGAGAGGTTGCTGTCAACCTGCATCCCCAGATCTCTTATAATGCCTTCAGTGTTCATAGGGCTCCCATCGATGTGGTAATTAGTGGGAACTGAGTTTTTACCAAAGGGCTTGACAATGCATTTTTTGGCGTTAAGCTTAAGGCCATTGTTTCGACAGCAGTCATTGGTCTCAGTGAGGCCTTTCCATAGGATGTCTGCACCACTTAGGGAGTTAATAATGACTTCCAGTTTGCAGTCGTCTGTGAACTTGGTCAGCCAGAGTCCCTTTGTGTTGGCCTGAACTTCTGAGAAGTACATGCCGAACAGGAGAGGACCCAGGAACGATCTCTGTGGGACTCCACTCATGACTGGTCAGCAGTCTGACTTGGAGTCTGCTACTTTCACACTGTGTGTTCTGTGAGCCAGTTTGCAACCCTCCTAGCGATATAGGGGTTGATGCCTAGTTTGATGAGTTTATCAGTAATTCCTGAGTGAGGAATGGTATCAAAGGCCTTGGCCAGATCAAGGTAAGCTGTATGCAGTGCCATACCTTCATCCACAGCCCTGGTGACTGACTTAAAGAAGTCAACCAGGTTGAGCAGGCATGATCTCCCTTTCACAAAACCAAATTGCGTGGGGTTTAGAGTTTGGAGGTTCCCTATATCTTTGTTAATCAGCTCCATGATGATGCATTCCATAGCTTTACATATCAGACTCATCAGGCTAACTGGGTGATAATTCCCAGGGTAGGGACAAAGCCTGAGGTGAGGCTGTGACTGAACAGGGCACACATAAATGGTGCCAAGTCACTTTGTAGTCCATGTAGAACACAGCCAGGGATATTGTTGGGGCCCATAGAAGCTGTATTATTGGGCTTGGACAATGCAGCTTTAACCTGCGCTGCAGTAATGCTGGGTGCCTGGCATTCTTCCAGTATTGTGATTGGTCCTTTGTGGTGGAGAGAAGGGTAAAGTTGGCACTGAATCTGTCGGGCCAGTATGTTGGCAATATCTGTTGGCTCAGTATAGGAGGTACCATTGTGCAGTAACTCAGAGCAAATCTGGGTATTTCCATGGAGGTTCTTGATATAGCTATAGAAGGCTTTGTGATTGTTTTTAGTGTCTTCCTCAATTCTGCCTTCATAGCTGGCTTCAGAGGATTTGATGAGGGATTTCAACTTTTTGTTGAGGCTAGTAAGGAAGTTTCTCCAGTCTTGGGACTTTTCTGCAACAATTTCTTCCTTCTGTTGTAGAGCTTATTAATGGCAGGGAACCACCAGATTGGCTTCCTTTTTATTTTGGAGGAGAGCTTCTTGGTTCTGTTAGGTATGACTAGTTCCACGCATTTATGTACATGTTCATACAGCGCATTGGTGTATGATTCGGCAGTCATGCAGCTATTTTCCATTGGCATGGGTGCCGCAAAGTAGCCACCTCTGTTTGTAGGAGTCCAAAGTCAGCTTTGGAGAAGTTTTTCAAGGTGGTTATCTTTGTGGGGGGTGTGGGTGAGATGTGGATTTCCATGGTGATTAGTTTATGGTCATATCTGACCAGGGAGAGACTGACTATTGATGTAGAGCAACAGTCGCCCATGTTAGTAGTAACCAGGTTAAGGATGTTGTTCCCTCTAGTGGGTGTCAGAATGAGCTGGTCCACGGCATTGGAAATGATGATTTCTAGGAAGCATTGGGTCAGTACATTGGTGCTTGAGTAGTTTTCCCAGTTGATGGAGTGGTAGTTGAAGTCTCATAGTAAGAGAGTGTTGGGATGGACCTTGATAGATTCCAGAGTGCTTAGGAACATGGAGTGAGAGTCTAGGGACATGGTTGGGGACCTATAGCAGGCTATGGTCTGGATCGCCGTCTTATCCAATGTTAGTTGTACCTGAAGTATCTCAGATGCGTTATGCTGGGCTACTAGTCTGGAGGTGTGCATATCCTTTATTTGGGACTATAATCGGTCCTGTTAAGGAAGACCTAAATAAGTTAATGAACAAAGTTCGGGGAGGGGAGACTGAAATAACTAATAACATCTTCCTAATAAGTTGGATGTCTAGTACTATCGTGTCTAGGCAGAGATTAGCCTTAGTGAGCTTTCTTATACTGGCAACCAAAAAGGCTATTACTAGAATTTGGAAATCAGACAGTACTGGCAAAAACAGATGTTATGAATGTTATTAAATCCTTATAATCCCTTGAGTTAGTGATAAAAAGGGAAAGATAGATGCACACAATTCATGCTAAGTGAGGATGTTGGGATTTGATGGCAAACTAGCACAGGGCAAGATCTCCAGCTGTGAGACTGATGTCTTAAGAGGGTTATTTAAACAGCCTACTAGCTCAGCATTTTCATTATGATATAAAGTACAACCATGAAGGGAATTCTGGAAGAGGAGTACCGGATTAACAAATTTTTGTAATTGGCAATATGGCATGTGGAAATTATATTAGTTATATGACAAACAGTTCAGCATATGTAGTAGGATGAATGTAGCACAGTTTCACCCTTTGTTCTTAGAAATCAAATTGGGATCAGTTCAACACTGTTTTCCTATCTATTAAGGATTAGTTTATGATTTTGCATGTTTGTCAACTGATTGTTTTTAACTCTGTGTTAGTATAATTTGGGCTTTAAAAATACAAATAAATAAATAATAGCCTTTGCCACCACAGCAGGCTGCTAAAGTGCCTTAGCTGCAGATGAATGACTCTGCTATGGCAGTTTCTGGCTCTTTAAACCATTCATCTTTTTCTTGGGCTCCATCTGGTGCAGTCCCTACAACCACCATGGAGACGGGGAAAACACATCCTCTGCGGCTGTTAGGAGTGCCCCTTTTGTTTCTGGGGGAAGGGGCAGGGAATACCTCTCTGCCTAGCCAGACTGTCATGCCTACCCATAGGGATTTTTTTCGGGCAAAAATTGGTCTGCTGCTTTAGAAATTTCTGTCAAAAACGGGCATAAACTTGATATATTTATTCTTCTGCCTCATTTACTTTGGACAGAAGTAGTTTATTGGGCTTAACTCGGGCTCTTGACCTTCCCAGTTCAGCTGTTTCTGATTAGTGAGAAAAAGGGGTTCTTCATTTTCTGAATGGGTTTATGAATTTGAACCTCAAAGTGTTTGTTAAGGGACAGATTCTATTTTGTCCCCTCAGCTTTCTGATTCAGATTCTGAGTGGAGTATGGCTTTTGTCAGTCCCTTTGAAGGATTATCTTTTTTTTCCTGACACTCTTTAATGAATTAGTTGTTTCAGTGGGACCGTAACAGCATTCCACAGTTCCTAAAGAAGTATTATGATTTATTGGTTATGGATTTTTCCTGAACCTACTCCAATTCCTCCTGTCTCTTCAGCATTGGAGGATGTTTTTGTCGCAACCTGTAACTTGCCTTGACATCCAGCCTACTGTCTCCAAAACTGCAGATAGTTTGTATAACATTCATCAGTCTTATTTTTAGAATTCTTAAATGTTAAAGTTTATGCTTGTCTCTTTTGAGAACATTAGGAATACTATGGCATCTGTTTCCTCTTCTGAGGAAAACCTTTTTTTATGTAACCTAATTGCGTTTGTGTCTCAAGTGACTACTCACTGATTCTGCTGATGCCACTTCCAGGGCTGCTGCCACTGGAACTGTCTTAAGGAGGTTTTATTGGTCACATACTCAAAACCCTCCAGAAGACATAAAAGCTGAAATTTTGAATTGTCCTTTAGAGAGAGTCATTGTATCATTTTCTGCAGAGATCCTTAAAACATGTGATGAGACTGGTAAGCTGACTCATGGAATTTTTCAGCCTTCCTTCAACTTTGTCAATGGGTTTGATGTTACTCCTACAAACCTTTTTCAAAAAGCAAAATCAGCAGTCACAGCAAGCAGCTGGTAAGCAAACATTTAAAAAGCAGTAGCTGGGAAGTTCCAAAAACAGGAAACCCACCAGAGTAGAAGATACTCTAGTAAGTCTGAATGACTATCAACAAGACTCATTCCCCCCTTCAACAATCCTTCCAGGCAGTCTGAACCTCTGTTTTTTCTCCTTGGCCACAAGTAGTTTCACACTGATGGGCTCTGAAAGTAATCCAGCAAGGTTAGAGATGTTAGTGGGTGTCTCTCCCACTTTTTTTAGGGATCCAACTTCAACACTCACACCCACTCACACTCACACCCACTCACACCCACTCACACCCACACACACACACACACACACACACACACACACACACACACACACTCACACTCACACGTTTCAGAGGATGATAGATGTGGTCTCTTCTCCTAGTCCTGGAAGGGTTTTATTGATGTATGTTTCTGGTTCCACAGAAAGAATATTCATGGAGACCAGTTCAGGATCTTTCCTTTCACCTTTTGTGATAGTGCCTAAGTTCAGAATGTTATCTCCTCACATTTTGTTGCTCTTATGAGTTTTCTAAGGTGTCATTAGATTTAAAAGTTACATATTAACATATTCCTATAGATTCAGATTTCATTAGTTTCTTAAGGTTTTGTGTGTTTTGATCGGTTATCAGTTTTCTGCATTACCCTTTAGTCTAACCAGTACTCCAAGGGTATTCACAGTGTCAAGCTCATGTGATAGACTACTGCAGACTGCAAAGTTTTCACATTTTTTGACAACAGGTTTATCTTTTCAGAATCTTTTTCAAAGTAATTTTTTACCTGGATGTGGGGTCTTCTGCACATACCGTGATTCTAGGAAAACATACAGAAGTTTTGTTTAACTCCTCCTC
The DNA here is from genome assembly GCF_019279795.1 of Protopterus annectens. Taxonomy (NCBI): domain Eukaryota; kingdom Metazoa; phylum Chordata; order Ceratodontiformes; family Protopteridae; genus Protopterus; species Protopterus annectens. The sequence continues at coordinate 1,347,587,200 of NC_056737.1, forward strand.
ACAGTATTGGTTTCCTTGGTTGTCTCGTAGATACCTCATTTAAACAGCTTTTCTTCCACAGGAAAAAGTAAATCTGTATCTAGACCTACTCCTGAGGTTTTTTCCACTCTGACTACAGTCTATGTGAGGGAATTTCTTAGTACGTTGTATCTCATGGCTTCCTTTGTTCCCCACTGATTTCTTCAGTTTGACTGCACATGAAATAATAATAATAAAAAGAAGAAGAAGAAAAAAGTGGTATGTAAAATATGTATGGTCCCAATATCAACATCCACTTACATTTCAGTTCAAATTTTGGGGTTTGTGAGAAGGGAGATTTTTGGTGGAGAGATCAAATCTATCTATCTAGGTCTCCCACTAAAGGCTCTAGCACAGTCTTTCTCTACAGATGCAGCAGACTTTGCCTGGGGAGTACTGCATGTGAAAATAAAAATGCAAGGTCTTTGGATCAGAAAACAAAGACCAAAACACACAAACGTAAGAGTTGACACTGAGAAATGCTGTCAACATTCTCGGTTATCCCCAGAATGATTACAAGTGTTTACAGAAAACACCATAGTGATGCAATATATGAACAAGCGGACGGTGGGGGGACTAGCACCATCTCTTTCCACGGGCATCTTTCATACCATCTGAGAAAAATTGTGTGTCAGTCAAGCTGAACAGGATCAGGTCAGACCCTTACAAATGGAAATCGAATCAGGGTTTTTTCCAGGAACTGATCCAGCTGTGGGAAAGCCTCTCAAGTAGATTTTTTCACCTCCACTCATAACGGTCAGTTGGCAAACTTCTGCTCCAGGGATCCATGCAAGACGACCTAGAAGACAGATACTTTTTCTTTTCCTTGGACAGGAATGTTCCTGTTTTCTTTTCCACCCTTACCACTAATAAACAAGGCAATTCTGAAGATTCATAAGGGCACTCCAAAGATCAGTGTGGTGACTTCCTTCTGGCCCATGCAACAGTGACTCTCCCTTTTCCTAGAAATGACCAGGGACAGTTACCACAAGCTTGCGCGCAACCTGGATGTACTCACACAGGACAGTGGGTGTTTGGTACATCCCAAACCCAAGTAAGTGCATCTAACTTCCTGAATGATATAGTCTTAACGTTTATTGTGATACTTGTTTCTGTTTTACAATAGATTTAATTTCTGGGCACACTCCTGATGTTAATGCTGCAAGTGGTTTGAAAACAAAACAAAGCAAAGATTATGGCATGATTTTTGATGTTTTAATTTCACTGTTAATTCAGTTTTTACTTATGATCACATGCACCAAATGTCAGGTTAGGTTTTTGACAATAATTTACATAATACCAGCAAAGCATTCTGAGTGATTAAACCATTATAATACTTTAGTGGAGCAGCTACTTATTTACATTATTCTTTAGCTAACAGGGCATCAAATGTATTAATTTTCAAGGATGGGTGCTCCACTCGTGAGAAATAGCTCACAATGTGTCTTACTAATATTCCCATGTTACTGCACATAGTTTGGAAAACTAGTAGCTTAAACAGTAGTGTAGTTAGTAAAGCATTGGAAGGTACAGTCTTTCATGATGTCATTTCAGGAGTTTTCGGGTTCAAGAAATATTTCAAGGGGCAGAGCTCATCAATGAAATTACTTGCAAAAATAGGGCACTATATGCATCAAACAATGTAAAATTTGAAATGATGTATGGTAAGGAAATTGCTCCCATAACTAAAGGTTGATTATTTATATTTGCTAAAGAAAGTGTTACAGGTATATAAAATGCATTAAAGTGATTTATTTTCTGAAGACGTTCATAGTTATTAAAGGAGACAAGAAAAACATGCTACTAGAAAATATTTTATTAATAAAGGGAAGAGAATTTCTAGTTGGTGCCAAGACAGGACCCAACACTCTTTCTGGGCTAGTGTTTCTCTAGTCCTGCATTACTTTGTGAGAGTTACTATCCTCTTGTCCTGTTTTGCTTCCCCATTAAAGTTCATTTGTCAGCCATTTGAGCTTGTCTGTCCAGAGATTCCCTCTTCAATGCAATCTGCTCTGAAGATGTTTTTGAAAAGGGTATTGCATACAAAGCTTTGTGGAAAACATGTAGCTCCTTAGAATCTTAAATTTTTTTTATTGGAAAAAACTAACTCTTGCTCAAGTTTGAACCAGCTCATCAGGCTGACTTGAGGTTCTTAACATGGAAAATAGTGTTACTAATTGCTCTGACCTCTGAAGGAAGAGTATCAGAGTTGCGAGTTCTTATGATGGGTCAACCTTATTTCATTTTCCACGATGTTAGGGTTTCCTTGAAAACTAATCCTACATTTATGCCTAAAGTGGTATTCAAGTTTACTTTAAGCCAAGCTATTCATCTCCATCTTCTTTCCCAAACCTAAAAATGAGGGAGAAAGAATACTCCATATTTGGATGTCCACAGACTTGTCTTGACAGAACAGAATCTTTCAGGAGCTCTGATCAGTTCATGTATAGCGAAGGTGAGAAAAAAAGGACACCACAACAATGCAATTCCAAATAGGGTCAAGGCTTATTCTGCAAGGGCCCTGGCTTTATCTGTGGATTTTTTTGGAAAGGGTTGGATTCTAGAACCAGTAACACAGCCCTCTATGCATACTTTTACAAAGTACTGTAAACTAGATACCTTCTCCATGTGTAGGGCAAGATTTGCTGTGACCACTCTCCAGGGGCCCCTTGACACTCATCCTTCCTCCTCCCAGTCAGTCGAAGCTATGATAATTTACCCTTGTAGCTAAGTTTATTGCAGCTGTGATTATAATGATGAATATAGTACAGTTCTGTAGGTGTACTTATTGTAACAGTAGATGTTTGAATGATCTTTGCTGCAGTAGCCCTCCCCACCCTCTTATTTTTGTATGTTTCTGTTCCCAGGGTGAGGATGGTGTGTGTGTGTGTGTGTGTGTGTGTGTGTGTGTGTGTGTGCGTGTGCACGCTCATGTGTGTGTGTGTGTGTGTGTGTGTGTGTGAATATGTATATATTTTATTTATATATATATATATATATATATATATATATATAGGTGGCCACGGTGGTGCAGTGGTTAGCATTGTCACCTCACAGCAAGAGGTTCTCCGGTTCGATCCTCAGCTGGGGTGCCTTCTGTGCGGAGTCTGCATGTCCTCCCTGTGGTCGCATGGGTTTCCTCCGGGTGCTCTGGTTTCCTCCCACATCCCAAAGACATGTTGTAGGTGTATTGGACACTCCAAATTGGCACTAGGTGTGAGTGTGTGCATGTGTGTGCCTTCTGTGGAAGGTTGGGCACCGGGCTGGCAACTCGACACTGTAAAACTCCACTGCCAATCATGAGTGGACAGGTGATCCGTTGTGGCGAACCCTAACCAGGAAAAGCCGAAAGAAGAAGATATATATATATATATATATATATATATATATGTGTGTAAAATACACACACACACACACACACACACACACACACACACACACATACATATCTTCTTTTTCCTAACATTGTTCCTTTTCAGGAATAAAGGGCTTTAGCTTCCAAAAGCTTGACGGCCAAACCACTATTTCTACTCATCTCAGCTTAAGCTGACTAACTGGGCATGTGGAAGGTGCACTTAAGCTTTGTAAGCTGGCCCACTGTTATATTGTTAGCAGGATATAATCCATATAGCTAAGGCTACTGAAGTAATCATTATTGTAACATCTACATTATGGAAAGTATACTCACACAACTGCACTTTGCGGAAGAGTCTTCTTTGTGTAATCTAATTTGCTTCTGTGTCTCAAGTGGTTACCACTGTTTGAAATGTGCTTATGATTCTGATGATGCCAGCTCCAGATTTTCCACACTATCGTCTCTATATTTAACTGTGCTGATGCATTGGCTAAAGAAGTATCCACTGGTATGTGTGTTTGTATGAGATGGCAAAGATGAGGTCCTCCTCACTCTAAGAGAACTCTATCGGTTGTCCTTGATGCATTTTGGAGGTCAGTACTATGTGATGAACAGTCTTTAAAGAGGTTATCAAGTAGCTCTAAAAAGAGGGAAAAAGTTTTGTTAACCATTGATAGTTTACATAGCACAAACTAAGGAGATTCCCCTTTACCAAAATGTTCTCTCTTTCAGTAGAGGAGGCCACATAAGCATTCAGCAGCCTTGCCTTCTCTAGCAGGTACTGCTGAATCACCCAGGAGGCAGTCTTATGAGATGAAATTTTGCAGTAGCCTTTTCAGCCAGGACTACCTTTGTGTGATGCTTGTTCTTCTGGTTTGTCCTGATCTCTAGAGAGTCACTATTTGGGATAAAGAGTCCTGGGTATTTTTAAAAAAGGGCAACATCTTTGCATACTTGACCTCTCTCTGTTATGAGCACCCCTGTCAGACCATTATGGGTCAGTAGAGCTGTTGGTACATTTCTTTGCCTAAGGGTTGCTATAAGAAAATGTTGTTAAAGCCCTGGAAAAGGTCTTTGGTACTAATGTATTCCTGACTGTCAAGAAAGCACAGGAGTGTGTTTGACCTGTCATAAACCTCAAAGTCTTTGATAAGCATATCCATTGCATGAAGTTTCTCAATGGTTATAGTTCCATTTTGGATTCTGGGTGTTCAGAGTGTTACTAGATATGAAAAATGAATACTGCCATATCTTTGGGAAGAGCATAGGATATTCCTGCAAATTTGCTCCTAGCCAACATCAGTGCAGTACAGAGTGCTGTTCTATATATTGTACTCAGTTTACTGGAGTTTTTTTTTTTATTACTAGTGCGGGAAGTTTTGAAAAATAGTATGTTGTCCTTTCAGTACATCGATGACTATGAGTGATGCCTTTAATTTGCCATTGTTGCAGTCTTTGAAGGTGACTGCAGTGTGGGAGATCCCCACTGCTCTGTGCAGAGGGATTTCATTGATTAGATGAAACCTGAACTCTCTGTTCTGACAGTCATTTCTCCATAAAGAGGAGACCTGTGTATGAGATCTTGGTCTTCAAATCCTGAGTAGGGCTGCAGGGAAGTGTAGCTTCTTGCAGCCTACTACTTATTGTGTGACAAATAACATTTGCAGTTTTTACCATTACCTTCACAGACCTGCAGTGATGGTATTATCATGGGTTGTACATTGTTAGTGATTGCCAAAGTCATCATACTGTCATGAGACTTCTGCTCATTTTGGATCCTTGAGATGCTTCTTGGAATGGTGAGCTTGTTCCACCATTACAAAACTGAAATTCCCTTTTATATGGGCAGTATATCATAGATTAAGGGATGGAGATGCCACTCAAGTTAACCTTGGTCTATAAGAAGTGCAATAGCCATGAAGTTCAGCTTTCCATTAGCATCCTTGAGCCGAGAGCAATTCTCACCTTTCATACATTCAATAGTCTGCTGTGGTCAGAGCCTTTTCTAATAAACAGGCAGTGTTAAGATGCATGTTTCTATCCTGTGTGCCAGGAAACAATGCAGTGTTGCAGTGGACCATCACCTCAAGCATGTACCTCATGCAGAGGTTTACTTCTCAAACTATTGCAGGCATTTTAACATATGTATTGCAAGTCATCTCTTAAAAATGTGTTTCAGGTGATTCTTCCAGTAGAGGATCTTCAGGACGGTCTGTATCATTCATACTGATTACCTTAACAATCGGAATTAAATCTATTATGTCTGGAGTGGAGTGGAACATTCTTGTATATCTTTCCACCATTGTCTCACCTTCTCAGAGAAGCTCTAGGAAGAAATACCAGGGCTTATCCTGGTCAAGGATGGTGGGATTTCATTTGCTTCATTTTCATCATATAACACCACCACAAATGATTTCTTGTCCAGGTCAAGAGACTTCAGTTTATGAGACAGAACAAAAGTATTTCTTCTCAAGACCTGGTATCCGTAGTTGCCCCATTTTGCACTCCAAGACTCCCAGTGGATATTTTCCAAGTAGTGGAGTCTTCCAGGAAACTGACAAGTAGGAATACATAAATTGCAGGATGGAAACAGCTCTAGATAGAGAGTTGTTCCATACTTTGTTAACTTTCAGGTCTTCTTGACCCACCTTGGGCATCTGTTAAGTTTGAACCTTAGGTTATTCACAACCATTGTGTGAATATCCCGGCAGTATTGGTACACCAAGACCTTGTAGAAGGTTTAAACTCAGGCTGAATACAGATTAGCTGACCAAACTATGAGTGTGTTGGACCATCTCCATTTCCATCCACTGATGAAGTATTGTCTTTTTTATTTGAGACTTGAATTTCACGATTGGCAATTAACACATTTGAACATTTGATATTTTGAGCTGGCTACATCAAAGACTTAAAATTAGTCTTTGGAAGGTTCCTTGTTCATAATGGCCATGTCTACCAGATGAATTTAGGAGTTCTAGATCCTTATTTCTAAGGAAACTTGCTGTATTTTCTACAAGCACCTCTTTCTCTTTCTAGAGAAATGACCACTTGTTGCCTAAAGTGGTTTTGTAGCTCTCTGTGACTGTCCTACCTGCTTTCTTTCTAGGAGCAGAATTTAGGAAAAAAGAGGCTATATGTGCAGTAGATGTAGACATTCAGCTTAAACAGGTGACTGCATGATGTTAGGAAGAGCAGTTAGTTTTGTCCTTTCCTTCATATGTGAAGGTCTTCAATTTGCTAAACAAACCATTTTAAGTGGATTACCAAGTGTTATTTTGCATAATGTGGCTAACCAGGTTTTGACCAGTGCAGTCAAACGCCACTTAGGAGTTGCAGTTTCCACTTTTTGCTTCAAGAATCCATGCATTATAGACAGCTTTGCCATGGTCAGTTAGCCCTGTGTGCATACCTTTACTTAACAAGTTGTGCTTCTTTTGATATTAATGCTCCAAGGTATGGCTTTTTCAGTTTTTCATTTGCCTCCCATCTGGAGTGTTGTGAATTCTGCTTGTGATTTTTCCCTGCAGTTATTCGCTGCTGAGAGCCCTCAAACTAAGATCTAATAAATATTTGACTACTAACCACATCAACTGCTTTTATCAAGGACCCTCTAGATTTGAAAGTTGTTATCCTCCTGCCATCTCCTGTGTGGTGTCGTGTCACTTTGTCTGCTCTCTGTAAGTATTTACAATTGTATAATTTGAGTCAGCATTTTTCCCTTGTAGATGCAGTTCACCATTGTTTTATGGGGATTAGAACTTGAGTGCCTGCTGTACCTTCATGGTCTTGGTACATTTGTATCCTAACATCCTTTGTGTGGGATAAAATGTAAAACGTTTTGCTGTGAGAGAGCTACATGAAGATACTAGGTATTAACCACTGCAGAGGGCATTCTCAGAGATTAATAAGGTGAGTACCTGCTTGTCTCGTTTCTCTTGAATGTAATCCTTTGTCGATGAATGTTTTTATGTGACATAATTCTGTCTTTTTGCATTGTGTGTTTAAAGTGCATTTGCAGCTTTTCTTCCCCCTTCCTTTTTAAAAGGATACCAGTCTGGCTTTGCCTTGTGCTAGGATAAGGTTTGAAATAAATCTAACACCATCTGCAGTCAGTTTATGGTCAGGCAGGTTCAGATTTATTAGAGGCACACATGAAGAAGCCTGTGAGCACTTTTTTTTATACCAGGTTGTGGTAGATTGTTGCTACAGAGACCGTGTTGGATCTGTTACTAATATACTTTTGACAGTTTTTAGTACCTTAGATTCTCTCAAAGGAAGCAGCTGAAAAGTTTGTGTTAAAATGTCTAATTTTTGCTGGTATGTTCTTGTGTTTCTTAGATTTTTGATTTGTAATGATTTGTCTTCCTCTAGAATGAAGATGATGATTTCAGCTATGTCCTTGCATTTTTCCTTGGCACAGTGGCATGCTTATATCAGGTAGGCTGGACTGATAACACTGTATTAACATTTAGTTGCTCAGAAGAAAATAAATTCAATTATTAAATTGATTTTTCCAGTAACACCACCCAGTAAAGGCAAGTTAAGTATTCTCTATTTGTGAGTGTTCCTCTTTTTTCCACTATGTCCCTTATGCTTTCCAGCTAGCCATCCGAGGATTTGTAATGCTCCTTTAAACTACTACTGAACTTTCATATGCTTTTCAGACTTGTCAAGATGCAACAAAATGTATGCCTTAAAATATCAGATTACTTTAATGCAGTGTTCTCATTCACACAAGTATTTCCTTTGCTGTCACCCTATGTCATCTACTGACTTACTTATCAATGGCAACATAATCTTGTTAATTTTAAAATTCATTTTGCTATGTGACCGTGTTAAATATATCAACATGTTTTTATTTGATGAAATAGCAGCACCCAGATCCTTCGGCTGCTGAAATTTTCTCTGTAAAGGCACTGCTGTAGTTATAGTTTCTTGCCTCTTCACAATCATTTCAAGTTGTTTCTGTGTTGTGCTTAGCTGTTTAAATCAGCTTTGAGTGAATTTCAAGTAGTTGCTGTCCTGTTAAGTGAATTAATCTGTGTAACTGCATGTAATTACTGTTTTTTAGTCATTTCAAAGTTACAGCAAACAGCTAGATTTGTCCAGGAGTGTGAGTCATCTAGAGTTTTTAGTGGTTATCATAGTGGTAATTAAGGTAATTGCTGCAGTTCTGGGGAAAATAAACACTATTGATTAGAGCTTTAGTCGTTTATTGTTTTTTTTCATTTTCTCTGTTTATTTTATATTGAGTGGAGTTGTGAATAGTGCAGCAAGATTGAAATGTACACTCTGTAGACATTGGCAGTTATGGTTTTAACTTTTCAAAATATAACCAAATCTCACAAATTGTAGCAATAGATTGACTGTTGCTACATATAGGTGCAGTAAACAGCAAATAGCTGCATAATGAGCAAAGCTGAGCACCTTGCACCCTATAGTAGCTCGCAGCAGCCATAGGGGCACTACATTGTGCAACTTAGTCCACAGCTGTTACAAATAAGCTGAACACAACTGTTATGCAAGGTTCGTGAGCTGATTTTACCTCAGTTGCATTTAAACTGAGATTGCTTGTTTATCTAAATAAACATTTATATGTAACTACACTACCCACCACTTAACTGATAATTAGCTCAATAGACTGTTGATCTCTTTTATTTAAGCTCTAGAATTATCTGTAAATCAAATCAACTTTTACTTTACTATAAAATCAGCAGACTTGTCGCCCCCCCCCCCCATGTTGCCATCTTCAAAGCATTTGATCCACTGAAATAGTGTAGCAACTGTGTTACACTAACAGATAATGAACTCTTACTAAACACAAATTATTTTGTTTGTGAGAGGTGCAGATATTTAAAAGATATGGAAGCCTTAGTCTCACAAAAAGCCCAGACTGTAATGTCATATGCTGATGCTGTAAAGAAATCCTTTCCTAACCCTCTTAAACCCATAAGGATTAAGTCTCAGCAAAAATCAGCATTAAACATTGCATCACATAGTATCTCACCTTTAGCAGTTACCATGAGACAAAGGCCCTTAGTTCCATTACACAAGACCAGTCCAGAAACAAAAAATTATTTGTGATTGATGACTCCGTAGTGTGACACATAGATTTTCCACTGACTAGGCTGAATAAAGACGGGGCACTGAGTTGTCTTTCTAGTGCCAGAGTCTCAGACGTCTCAAAGGCTCTTAGGATCCTTGCACAAGACAAACATAACTATAGCATTGTAGTTGTGCATTTGGGGGCCAAGACTTGGAGTGAAAAGCCTTGAGGAATATGCAGATGTCTGTCTGTCTGCATGTCAGAAATGCAAGCAAGTCCCTGATACTAAGCGTAATCCACCCTTCTCAATAAATGATGCTGGGGTACAGAAAAAAGAAAATTGGCTTCAACAGTTGGCTAAGTAATTGGTGTCATTCTAGGGGATCCAGTATGTCAGCATAGAATGAGATGCTTTGAATAAATAAATAATAATAAATACTTGCTTTGCAAGAGAGGGATTACATGTCTTGTTCAAATGCTTCTGCTTCTAAGCTAAAGTCCTTGCTGCTCCCATAGTGTATTTTTAAGCAAGGCTCAGTTAGTATACATTGCTACCTAAGAAATGCATCAATGTCAGTCAAGTTAAGGTGGTTTTTCACAATGCCAAAAGTCTAAAACCACAAGCTCCCCAACATTGAGGGACTCCTGCATTTGGAAAGCATCTATATATGTCTACTCACTAAAACATGTTATAAATGCCCAGAAAACACTCCTTCCATAACCAGGTTTATTGCCTAGCATACCTTCAGACCCAGTGGCAACTGTTGTGGTGTGTACATGTTTGTTAGAGACCATATCACTACTCAGCAAATTCCCAGAGACCCACAAATGGAACTTGTCAAACTCCAAATCACAATGAAGTCAACTGTCAGTTTGTTGTGTGCTACAGGACACATTCAGTGACCTTAGATGTTCACTTCAGGTTCCTAAACATAAACACCATGGATGAAAAACTTCCCATCAATAAGGACTCCATCATTCTGGAAGACTTCAACAAGTACTTGCACGACACCTCTAACACACAATATGCACAGAAACTTAGAGCTAATAAGTAAAAACGCAGTGGACTAAATTGTTACTAGCTCAAATTGAGGACAAACAATTCTTGGCCTGGTAGTTACAAAAGTGACTTTCTCATGCTCAATTTCGCAAGTAACTCCCCCTTTGATTAAGTTGGACCATAAGCTTCCCTCAAACTATCTAACCCCCCCCCCCCAAAACCTATGAATTAGAATTCAAAGACTTAAGCACACAAATCTCCTCAAATTCTCTGGTGAAGTCTCGGAATTTTTTTACCCCATCACTTACATCTCCCCAGGCACTGCCTTAGCAAGGAATTTTATACCCACATAAATGATTATATAAATCCTCAGTCCCATCTATATCCAAATACAGTGGGAAATTTAAAAGCCACTCTGGTTGTGGTGATCATTATCTTTACCCTTTCTCCCCATTTTTACTTAGGGTCTGGGTGTCACATCAGGATTAGTCAATGTAAACAGGTCACCTAGAGACAATACTTACTCTGATGAATGGCTAGACAGGACATTGATGATCCACCAACATAAATAAAATGTACAATAAAAGGAAAAAAAAATCTAATTCGAGTAAACAACAGATCTGAAGATCCAAACGTCAAGAAAAATATTAAGAATTTGATTAAGGATTTAAAATAGTTTATTAAATCTAGTAAGGCAGCTCTTGAACTCAGTTTGGCATTTGAAGGCAAGAGCAATTCCAAATCCTTCTTTAGCTATGTTAGAGGACTAAGAAACAAACCTCAACAAAGTACAGAACCCATACTAAATGTCATAACCTACAAGAACACAGTAGATATTACCAATATACTAGCAAATACATTTAGTGCAGCTTTCACTCCTGAAATGACTATCCAAAGTCCTGTGATACCCATATCTCTCAACCTATCCCCATATCATCACAAAAAAACATGTAAGCTGTTCGAGACTAAAAGCACTTCTTCTTTGAGGCCAAAAAACATACACAGCTTGTTCATATTATAATACTAAATGTGCCTTGGTGGAACCTATGCATGAGCTATTTAACCTGAGCCTGGCTACAGGCTTAGTCCTGGAAGTATGGCATACAGCTGTGGCATTGCCGCCCAGTAAAGGCAGCCCTACTAGTCCTGGAACTATGACATAAAGCTCTGGTGTTGTCACTCTAAAGGTGGCTTTACTACCAACCCCATAAACTATAGGGACCCCCCTCCTTAACTAAATTTATACTGAACATATCCCCTCCTCTTAATACTAGCCTCACCATAGCATTCACACAAACCCTTTACAACCTTGTGTCACCTTCCTATTGACACTTATTATTCTCTGCCTCCTCACTTAATTAACTCTTCTCTGTTGTTCTAACTTTATAATCCATACTTTTATTCTCCTTTTTCTGCTTATACAGTATTCACTTCTTCCTCCTCAGCAAGTCCTTCTTCAGTATTACCCTTCCTTTCAGAATATTGACAGAAAGCATAATACCCATAATCCTCTTATTTTACACATCACCTACTTAATCATTCTCCTAATACTTTCTTTAATTCACAATTTCAGCCTACCACTCCAAGGTATATTCTACATTTCTCTAACTGACTATACTGTATTAAAATCTTAACCTTTCACCATCTCTCTAATAAGGGTCCACCTTGTCTGGAATCTCTAGCAAGCCATTTCTACTCTCATCTGTTTTTCCACTCATCTTCCTCCCTTTTCCTCTAACATCTTTTCCCTTTCCTTCAGTTCTAATCCTCCCTTAACTGCACCATAGTCCTGTCTATCTACAATGTTGTCCTTTTACATCTTTACATCTCTACAATTGATTTTTGTTACCTTACTACCTACCATGGTACTCTCACACTTTATTCGCACTCACATACTACCAGCCACCCTATCTATACTCAGGCTAAACCCTCCTTCCCATCTGTTGCCTCAGATTTATTTAATGTCCAGCCTATTCACCTATTCAGATACAAAACCTGTAAGCATTCAGTTGACTTTGATATAACCTGGAATAAACTCATACTTTATATATAAAAAAAAACCCTAACTAATCCTAATCCTCTATTCTCTAAAATCACTTTGTGTGACATCCATCACAACCCTGGCCCCTTAGCCTCATGCGTTATACCATCCTCTGCCCCTAACTCATGTATACCACCCACAAAACTTTTTCTTACTTCCATTAACATTAGTAGTATTCTAAACATATTTAGATAGCTACAAACATGGTTTCTTCAATACTCATCAGATGTTAGTGTCATTACCGAAACATGGCTAAAACATCATATATATGATTCTGAAATTCTACCTTCTGGCTACAGTATAATTCAGTGTGACAGACTACACAAAGAAGGGGAGAGGTATTGCAGTTATATATAATTACCAAGTTTCTCACCCCTCATGACTAACGAACCAACCTTCCAAAATGTAGAACTTATCTCTTTTCTCAATGTTAATAAACGTAAGAAGCTTTGTGTGGTTGCTCTCTACATACCACCAGGTAATAATAATATTAAATATATTGTATTTATTATTTAAATAAATATTTCTGTAGGATGTAGAAAGAAACCAGAGCACTAAGTGAAAACGTGCAGAAGGCATGAAAACTTCCACGTAAGACATTCTTATAATCAGGAAAACTGAGCTGGAAAATCCAAGAACTGTGAGGCAGCAGTACAAATCACTGCATCATCCCGCATCTAGTTATATAATCCATGTTTAGTTATTCAATATACAGTTGGAAATGCAGTAAGTTTCATGTAACTTATGACTGAGTGGATTTTTTTTCCGTGGTCATGTTTGTAGTTATACCTTTTCCGTGACCCAAGTATTTTTGCTTTGAGTGCAGTACACAGTCCAGGGTGAGGCAGCATGTCTTAGTGTATGACTTGGGCATTGAATTGAAGAAAAGAACATTATAAAAGTGTCTTTTCTGTTTAATAGCAAAACAGAAAGGTAGGCAGTGTATCTGGGTGTTATGCATTGTCCAGGGTTGCACTCTGCAGGCTTCATCATGAATTCTGGTTCATTTTTAGATTTAAACCGAATACAGCACATATATGAATTTTATAAATTATTCTATCACTGTTAAATTGTTGGATGTTTAAATCATCATACCTTAAGATTGGCGATTAGTAATGGCATCATATGATTTGATTCATGGTGGGTGCAAACTAGTGTGGTCTTCAGTTAATAGATGGTTGTTCTTTTCTGATCAGCATGATAATCTGAAGTGCCCTAACATGTATTAGCTTTTCAGAATTGATATGTTCACAATTTCGCTAATTTTGTAATAAATTTATTGGCATGCATCTCCCCTTTGAAGTCTTATGTCTGTTAATAGTTAAAATGTGTTATATTGTGATTATTTTTGGATGAGTGACCTTTCCTTTTCTTCTTTGAATTTCAGTGTTATCTTCTTCTGTATGGCACACTATGGAGGAATCTCAAGTCATTCCTTGTTTTTGGCTTAATCTGCTTGTGTAATATGTACCTATATGAACTTCGCAATCTCTGGCAAATCTTATTTCATGTGACCATAGCAGTATTTGCAACACTACAAATACGAATGAGACAGCCTGAAGGAAAATGCCCTGACTACAATGTTTGAAGGATGTTCTGGAAGTGCCTAAAATGTAGAATGTCATTTCTTATCTCAGGAACTGTCTTTTCAACAAAGAAGAAAAGATGCTTCAAATGATGGAGTAAAAGCCCGAATGCTACATAGTACAGGTAGCAATCAGTAGGCAGTGAGACTCTTTCTCTTTTTGAGACTAAAATTGTGCTCATTCCCAGGATGTAACATGGCTCACATTTGCACAGGACATCTGGAAACCAAATTCATCCTTGTCTGGGATGTAAAAAAAAAAATATATATATATATATATATATATATATATATATATATATATGCGCAAGGGAACAGTATTTAAACATAATGAACAGAGCCATTCCTATTGTCGCACCTTTCTTTTTATGGCTTTGGCTTGTGATTTTAAGGAACAAATACACTTTGTAACTGGTAAAAATGTTAAGCATAGAGAATAGAATTACAAGAAGTCTGTGCTTAATAGATGGTACCTAAATGTGTGTGAAATAACAGAAAGAAGTAGAATATATATTTATATGGAAGTTTCTAGAATTTTTAGAGCATTATAAGTATTTAATTGCAACACTTAATAGAAGATGTGTGGATCATACTATACTCCTTTGTGACATTGTAATATTGCATTTTCTTTCAGCAGTATTTTATTCTTCTCCCAAGGGTTTATGGGGGGAAAAAGCTAATATACTGCCACTGTCACTCTAATTTCACAGCTGGTGTGCATTGCCACACTGGTGTCTTTGAACTAATTGCTGCTCAGAACAGTGAAATTAAAAACAAGGAAGATTGCCATAGATTAACATTTAAGAGAGGCACAGTGGTGCAGCGGTTTACGTTTTCCCTCACAGCAAGATGTTCTCCAGTTCAGTTTTCAACTGGGGTGCCTTCTGTGCAGAGTCTGCATGTCCTCCCTGCATTCATGTTGGTTTTCTGTGGTTGCTCCGACTTCCTCCCATGTTACAAAGACATGCATCTGGAGCATTTCTTCCTGAGCCACCACTGAAAATTTGCTCATTCCAAATCAGACTTTCCCTGTAAACAAATGTAAAATAAATAAAATAAATAAGCTGCTCTGTGTATTCATGATTGATCAAAATACCCATATGTAAATCAATACTGTAGAATACAGATTTTGGCCATGGGTCTGTCCCCAGGATTTGATGAGTGGCTTCAATGACAGAGTAAATGTCAGTGAAGGTATGGGAGCGAGTAACTGATTTTGTGTCACCTATTTTGAAGGAGTAGGTTGGCAGTATCGCACTGCAGAAAGGCTCAGAAGTGCAGTTCCATGTGCAGAAACATTGGATAGGTGTTTGAAAGGGGCTGAGCAAACTGTTAAATACTGCACTGCTTTCTAGTTGAGCATCGTGGGTATGCATAAGTGTACTCACTCCTCTCACTCATTGTAGTGGGCACTGCAAACGTCTGTTTAGGAGCACAACAAAAAATTCTTCTTAGCCTACAAGATGATAACTGTTATCCCTGGTTCATGTCTTCATCTAAGATGCAGTAACCTCAAAAACTGATTGGTATTTAAGATAGTACAGTATAGTCTAGCTTTGTATCTGCCTCCTAGAGCTGTGGATGTCAACCTATTTTTTTTTCTTTTCCATAATCTGGTAGGTGGGCTGGTCAGTTGAATCCTTGCTGTCAAATGTCAAATTTCAGAGGAGAAAAGTATAAAATTAGGCAAATATATGTAGCTTGGGATTTACAGTTACAGTGCAGGGAATGTGTATATATAGGTAGCAAAAGACAATTGTTTATTTACAGTTAAGATATGCTGATTCCTGTCACTTTGAAGTCGTACATTCAGCAAAGGCACAGCTTTCAGTTATCATATCTGAAATTAAGACAAATTGAGTATGTTCTGTCATCCGTTTTGCTGGAAATATGAATATCTAGATTCATTAAGTAGATCAGTTTAGCATTATAGCCAGTCAGCATCTGTTGTTTCTTTACTACAGTTGGTAGGTAATTCCGGGTCTGTATCACTTTGTCAAAATGGCAGAAGTTCAAACACCATATGTTCAAACTTCTAACCTCGAAGTGCAAAACCATCGAAGGCTTAGAACAGCAAAATTTTTCCCAGGGAAAAAAAAAATCGCTGTTCCAAGAAACACACAACACAAGCACACCAAAAAAACAGCAATCCACACACATACACTAAACTGCACATACACTACTATCTATCAGCTTAGAAAAAGATGTTGGTAAGTCAGCTCCAAGGGCTAGGCACATGCAGGTACAAAAGTTCAGGTAGCTGTAGGTTATAGTCCAATCCAATGTACTTAATACCAGAAGTTATAAAAACACTGCTTTATTCACCAAGCCAAAATAAAAGTAAAACGCTGCCTATCCACTTACCTTAACCCAAACCCTAATGTCCGTCACTATCGCACACTCACCTGATCCGTGCCCTAACCCTAACTCACCTATCCCACCCTAACCCTAAAGTCTGTCACTATTGTACACCCACCTCACCCGCGCCCTAACCCTAACATCCACACAATCGCACACTTACCTGAACCCAACCCATAACTTTCCACCACAGTGCTGAAAATCGCAAAGCCACAGAAACAGCCCACCAAATTCTTTCCCTGAGAAATAATTTGGTGTTCTGCGGCTTCGTGATAATCAGTTTGCGAACTTCACAGTTCAAACATGTGGTGTTTGAACTGCTGAATTTCCGATGAACTGATAGGAGCCTGGTAATTCCACATACCTGTCCCCAGTGTGGTAAATACCGTTTTACTTATAAGTTTGAGTCCCAGTAGAGAAATAGATAAATCTTGTCTGTCTCTGTGATTGTATGCTTGGTCCAAGCACTATTTTTGTTTGGGGTCATAGGCCTATTTTAAGGATGTTAAATAACATTAAGTTAAGAAGCAGTGTAGCTCAGCTTTGTATTGATGACCAGCTAAGCTTTTATTAAGTCTCAATGGTGGGCATGTTGATCTTCTAACAGTGAAAATCTCCATATTATATTTTTAGCTACTTGTAGTCTATGGTTATTAGTATCAGAGTGAAGGGTAAACATTGGCAGGGAGACTAAGTCGTAGCATTCCTATTTCCCCCAAACTATTTCCTTCAAAGAAAAGAAGGCTGTGGCCTGTATCCAGTGCATGATTTTCTCAGTCCATCCAAAAATCCCTACAGAATCAGATGGCCAGTCAAAAACTCCCTAAAATTACCTTGTTTATATCACCACCATGTTGGAAGGGTCTCAAAACATAGTTGACAGTTTCTCAGGTCTGCAGAAAATTTGGGGGGGGATTTACCTTTTACAAAACTTCTAGTTCTAAGTGCTAAATATATCCTAAATAAAGCACTGCGCTTTCCACTTCATCCACCTGAATGTTTAATTTTTTCCTTGCATTTTCCAATAGGATTTGGTATTGGATGATATCTTGAGTAATTTGGCAAGTTGTTGCATTACTGGCTTCTCCTAATTAATTGCCTTAGTGATTGTATTCATAAGGGGTGAGAAGAATTCTGTGCCACTTCTGGGCGAGCACTAAATATCATATCTGAAATTACCTGTGTAAGTATTTACATGGTATTCCTTACTGCATAGAAAGAGCTTGAAATGATTTAAACCCAGTTTCTCCCCAAAAAGAGGAATCCCTTTGCAATACCATATTACAACCAGTCTCTGAGAATGGCATTCAATTCTGGTTGGTTCTTATGCATATAATCATCTCTAAGCAATAAGAAAAGGGATTAATTCTTAAGCTTCACAACAGTGCAAAGCTCCTTAATTTGACCCATGCAGTACTTTTGATATATGAACTTAACACCTGCTTATTTTCAAGCCATGCCTGATTAAATCTCATCATACTTTTCCACATCTTTCTATAGTATTTATTATATAATCACAACATTACAGTGCTATCTGTTAGTACTGCCTCTCTAGAATGATCTAGGTCTGATTTTTAATTGCTTTTACATACGTTACTATGTCAGTTAACACCATACCGCCTGTATGGGATAGCATCAATGTTTAAATCTTTGCCTCACATGAAGTTGTGTGGGCTACCAAGCTAGTTCTAAAGCCCCCTTGCACCATTTACTCTGAATGTCTGCAGGAAGACCTAAACTAGTTACTGCCATGACTGCCCATTAGGAATTGATTTTTTTTCCTAATAACAGCCTGTGACAGTGGGAAGGAGGCATTTTCCATCTAGAAAGACATTCATTATTAGGTTAGAATTGTTCTATAGTTTTGTTTTATTTCATATAGTGTTTTGTATTGAAAAATCAAGGAAAAATGCTGGCAACATGCACTGTTTTTGTCTTAGCACCTGCCTAAATAATTTTTAGGGCAGAAGTTTAAGTACAGTTTGGACATTTAAGCAAAAAAGACTGAACATTTTTGTGTGTGTCAGAAATGAATCTTGGTACTGTAAGTGAATACATTTCTAAATTATAAATTTGAGGTTTCTTAGATATGGTATTCATATTTTTTTGCTGATACTTTTGCCTGATTTATAAAATAGACTCTGTGGAACTATCCATTCTTGCTAGTGAACTAGAGATGTTTCTAAACTTGTAGGCATTACACAGCGTAGGTTTGGAATACTACTGTTATGTCATTAGTTGCCAATAAAGCGTAGCTATTTTTTACTTCTGTGTTTATGTTTTGCATTTATTTTTACTTAAGTCATCAGTTGAAAATTTGCGTACACGTATCATAAAACCTGTATCTATGATAACTTAATGGCTGAAGATAACATTTCTCATATACATCAACACAAGGAAAACAGAACTTAGATATATGGAGTGGAAATGCTGTTTAATTCTTTATTGTGCAGCTGTTACTGGTCATAGACAGACATGCGATTTATAATTAGCTTTTGCTTTTGACAGTAAAACACAAATTTCTCACTCTGTTGTTTAACACAGATCAACAGGTGTATGTTCTAAAACGTAGTAGGTTAAGTGATCTGAGAGTGCAGTAGAGCCATAGTGCATGTCTGTGCCAGGTGCATAGTACTCTCTGCCAGTAACTGACTATAGTATGTAGGGAATCTGAGCAAAAACCTGCACTGTGGGTGTGCGGAAGGTATAGATGTCTAAAAATCACTTTTGTAATACTTTGTTCATTCACGTTATAGGTAGAAAGTAGGGACTTGTTCAGCCTTAGCCTGAGTTTTTCAAAATCTAGCACAACTATAATGTAGTTCAGAACTTAAAATTTGAGATTAGAAATGTGCTGAAAAATCCATTGGTCTTGAGCATGTTGTATTTTAGTTGCCCAGCCATCCCAGTACTGAATGAGTATTAAAACCCCTCTGACAGCACCTGGTGCTGCAAACGTTTCTTTATTAGCACTGATAAAGAATGAGCTCCTGATCTGCAGTTGGATACATGCATTTAGTATACAGACTTATACAGCTGTACCAAGCATGCTCAGATTAGAATCTTCAGCTACACATACTAGTTGGGTTATGACTGACTATAGAGCTGTACCAAGCATGCTCAGATTAGAATCTTCAGCTACACATACTGATTGGGTTATGACTGACCTTTCTTACAAATCAGTAAAATACATGTTTTGTTTTATACATTAACTGTTTTTATCAGATTTTCCAATTTCCCTCCACAGCCCAAAGTCGTGCCTGTTAGGTGAATTGTTGATCATTTAAACTTCTTCTTGGTATGCATCTGGTGTGTATGCCCATTGCTTGCCAGGGTAGGTCCTGGCTCACTGTGATCCTAGAAAAAGATAAAACGGTTATCAGAGAAGGATTGTTGTACAGTAAATACAGTTCCTTAGGGGGTCAGTACCATTTTTCTTTTGAATAGTTTCATTTATTGTTCCTCTTTCAATTCTTAATGTCAATGGTCATGCCTAATTTAGCTGCTGCTTTTGTAGTAGAACTTGAGCTTTGACAGGCTTTTTAATTTGAAATTTAAATTGTGTGAAACATTACTAAGTTGTGTTGTTTTTTACTTTCTGCTACAGAATGTTTCTTTTGTTTCTGGCAGAATCCAAGTGTGCATCTTTCAGTTTTGTTTTTTTTGTTTTTTTTGCTCAGATGATTTTTATTTTCTGATGATATGATAAATAGTACATACTCAAAAACGTATTAATTAACAAACACATTAAACAAAATTAACTATATACAATATGGACAATGGCCTGAAGAAAGAAAAAAAAAAAACGAGAAAGGAAAATTCAAGAATCTACATTTTCCGTAGGTAAATAAACATTGTATAAATTACTTTCAGATTATTCATTGGAGAGATAAAGGGTCCATTTGTAAAGTGTCAGTAAGAGATTTGACTTTTTC
Organism: Protopterus annectens; assembly: GCF_019279795.1. Classification (NCBI taxonomy): domain Eukaryota; kingdom Metazoa; phylum Chordata; order Ceratodontiformes; family Protopteridae; genus Protopterus; species Protopterus annectens. The sequence continues at coordinate 1,347,607,538 of NC_056737.1, forward strand.
CAAAGTGGGGCAGAACCAAGATGGCCAACTGAAAACAGCAAAAAAATTAGAGCTCTGCAGAATTATTCTTGCAGTAAAATATTTACTTTTATGCAGTAACTTTACATCAGATATGTTAATAATAATCTAGACTTCGTTCCTATCAAATTTGATGGAAATGTTGAACAAATTTCTTGTCAAAATCAACTGAAGACTGTTACATCAAATGAAAATGAACAGCTCTAAGCATTCTCTCACTGACATATCCATGAGGAAAGATTTACTGTCAGTAACATACACTCTTCAAGAACTATGTTTGAAAATGGATGGTTTTCAAAAAAACCTGGAAACTTTCAGGAAAAATAGCCTTAAACTGTTGTCTGTAAGGAAATGCTTCACCAGCTTCAAACAAAAATATCTGATATAGAAACTTCACTGACTGACATTGATAGAAAAAGAGGAATCTCAAACTGATTTTCTTCTCAAACAGAACACTTGGCTCCTTAATAAAATTGATGACCTGGAGAACAGAGAAAGAAGGTGTAATATCAGAATGTTTGGTCTTCCAGAGAAATCTGAAGGTGAAGACATAATTACCTTTTTTAATTCTTGGATTCCTGAGATTGTGGGCTTACAGGAAGGCTTTTCCTATGGAATTGGAAAGGCCCACAGAGCAATAGGTAAACCAGCAGCTTCAACATCATTGTCTCCACCAATATGTATTGTAATTAAATTCCTATCTTACATAGACAAAGAACTTGTGCACAAAACTGCCTGGAGGAAAGCCTCTCTGAAGTTTAAGCAGAATCCAATCAGATTCGATAATGATTATTCCTCTAAAGTCATGGACATGAGAAAAAAATAGTGACCTTTAGTCAAGTTCCATAAAGAAAATATCAAAACATAAATCATTTATCCAGCTAAAATAAGAATTTGTCTGCCTAACAAAAAAGAACTTTCAATAATGTAGAGGAAGCTTATTCTTTCATCGAAAGCATTAATATAATAGAACATATAGACTGGTCATCTTCTTCATCCCTGAAAAGATCCTCTGAAAAGAATTCCTGGACTGATGTAAAAAAGAAGAAAGAAAAATCTGATTCTGCTGCTGTGAATATTACCAAATATCTCAAAGCATCACCTTCCAAATGACTCGTCTAAAAATCCTTTTAAAGTTTTTTTTAATCTGATGTTCAACATTTCATTCCAGTTGTTAAGTCATTGTAATTCATGAATCTTGTGTCTTTTATTGTTTCTTGTCAACAATCCAGAAAGTTACTTTCTGTGGTCTAACTAGAGTAATTTGTTCAACTGTTCAACATAGCAGTGCTTTTTCAGGTAACCTTTTATTTCTTTGTCACTTCCTATATTCATTTTATAAGGTTTTTCTTACCCTAGTTAATAATGATTATTAAGGTGCATCTTATGTTCTTTCCTAAGGAACTGTTACCTATATTATGGTAATATTTTTTTTAATTGACTTGCTTACAGAATCATTTTTAGAAGACCACAAAGTTAAGACTGACTTGACAATAAACCATTTTAATCAAATCTGTTTTTGTAATGATGGAACAGTTTGAAGTCAAAGCACAAGCTTTCTGGCAAGGATTGTGTTTTCTGTTGCAAAAGGAACTGCATTAGAAGGATTTCTAATCCCAAGTGCAAGTTTACCATAAAGAGACACAATTTGATTATGTGAAGCATTTCAACTACTGTTTTTTTTTCCTTCCCCAAAAGTCTATCCCAAAACATCTTCTCTTATTGAGGCTGGGATTTCTGGTAAGTGGGATTTCCTACTACTTGCTAAATTTGACTATATGGAAACTTACTGAAGTTTTATTAGAAATGATGCTTGACATACTTAATAATCTCAGTTTCTCTCAAACAGAAAAGATAATGATCCTAGTAGGCTAAAGTTCAAGTTTACAATGAAGATGGTGAACTTAATCGGTCTGAATTCATCAGTTTCCCTGAAGTTTTCTTTAACGTGGGAACATTTTGAAAGGGGAATCATTCAGATGGGTATAGAGAGGAAATTTATTTTTCAGAATTTCAGGAACCAACCAAGATAAAATAGTATAGATATGCCAGAAAAATTTTCGCAATGCTCATGCATGTTTTGAGCGAGCCATCTGAGTTGTTTAAAAATACCACATTTGGATGAGCCAGTTGGCTTAAACTGTCCTCTTATTTTTAGATGAAAATTGATGTTGAGCCATATTTGGATGGTAAAGACTAAATATTTCTAACCTTTTAATGGAGACTTTGATATGTGTCTTGGTTAAGAAACTGCATTAGTGTAGTGGCTTGGCTATTACATTTCATCATTCTTATGGTCAGTTAACAGGTGTAAATGAACACTTATTATACTTTCTTTAAGAAACACAAGTAGATTGTAAAGTTATGAAAAATAGTCAACATGTCATTTAAATAAATCAGCATGAGTAAAACTATGCATCTTGCTACCTTCTGTCCTTGCAATCTGGTGCAGCTTCAGTTCTAAAGGGTCGGCAATCATTGTTAACAGACAGTTTACAGCCAGAGGTAATCTCTGAATTTGAGATGGAAGACAAGTAACACCAATGGGAATCTATAGCTTGTTTTTTGCCCAACATGAGACTTTTTCTTCTTCATTGTTCTTTTTTTTTTTTTTGTTAATATAAGTGAGGTTTCATGTTTTGCAAGAAAGATATATAGCAACTTTCTTCCTTTAAAACATAACCTTACAAGTCTAGAGCTTGTAGAAGATATTGGAAGAATTCAGGGACAGAAAACAGTATAACACTCTGAGCAGTTTGTAGACTTCTGATTTTTCTCCCACAAAAGGCAACTCTTTCAAATGATGATTTATATACCACTGTTCAGGTCACTTGGAGGAACCCCCCATCACCAGTAGACCTTTGCAGTCACCTATCTGCTGTTACTATGTATAATATGTTGCCACCTTTCTATTGTGCCATTTCCTGACAAACAAGCCCCGCCCCATGCACAATCAAGCCATACCCATTCCCTTTAATAGCCATGCCCCTTTACTCTAGCACCCTTCAGCACAAGTCTTTAATATCACATACTGTTACCACTAAGTAGAAAAATGTGCAACGAGTCAGAAGTAAATTAAAAAAGCTTTATTTAGCAATACTTCATTCAAGGGTTCACTACATGCAACAGTACATCACCCACAAGCATGGGAAGACTAAGCCTTCAGCACAAGTCTAATATCACATGTAGGTAGTACTAAAATGGAAATACAATTACTTAGATATTAAAAACACCAATTCATTCAAAGCAGTACATTAAGGGTTCACCACACACAATAGTAAAAGAAAAGCAACTGTTTAAAGTGTCTTCACAGTTTTGCTAGAAATCATTGCTTATACTTGAAGCTATATTTGGCATTTGATCTAGCAGCCTCAAGTAATGGCTGGTTATTTTTCACAAATGAATAAAACTGCGAACAACTCATGTTAAAGTTTAGCTTGACCTGCAACTCTGCCTTCACAAGAGACACAAGCATTCTATTTCTTGTATCAGTCCACGCATTCCCCATAAGTGAAAAAACCCTTTCCACAAAGCTATTGCTGTGTGGGATTGAAAGGGCAAACTGCACCAGTCTGTAAAGTGGCTTGCAGTCTGGAGCTTTACTAAAATAAAGTCACCCAGCGATCACTTACAGATACCTCTGTCATCTGTAACAGGGCTGGCAATGCAGCAGTTAAAGTGCAGTAGTCTGAGTAAAGTGCTTCAATGTCCACATCCAATTTGAAAACATCTGCAGCTGTACTCAGTTCTGGCCAAGTTACAGGATGTTGGAGGCTGAGGACCTGCATAGCTTTAAAGGGACTATTATCATAGTTAAACCACTTCTGTAGGTAACAAAGTGCTTTACTGTAAAAATCACAGAAGGTCCTACAGACATGCTGTGTGACAGCTGGAGTAAAGTGCTGTAAGGCAGATGAAACTTTAGCACCAAAGAACTGGTCATCTAGCCTTCTCTGCAACTCATCTTTAAGACTTTTCATCATGGTGTACAACTCAGGATCAGAGAGAGTGTTACTTTCAAGTTTTGCTACAGACTTGTGGAATACCTGCAGGATGTAGTGCATGAAATGTATGTAGCACTCTGCCTCTGAGACATCCCCACTGATATGATGTAAATAAAACGACAAACTAAAAAATAGAAAAAGCAAAAAGCCAGCAGCCAGATATAAAATGTAAATTATTTTATTTGAAACAATGAACTTGTAACTAAACAAACTTAAAACAGGCAATCGAATAACTTCACATACACAAACAATAAACCATAAGCGCTTTCGTTTAAAAAGTTTTAAACTTTTATTTTATTTATTTTATTTTACATTTGTTGACCGGGCTAGTCTAGCTGGATATATGTCCATTTTCAGTAGAGACCCGGGGAGAAAAAGAACATAACACACATAAGATAGACAGACATATTGTTAATAAGTTAATAACATAAAAATATACATTACATTTATCAACTAGAAAAAATCATCATATAAAAAAGGAAAAAAAAAAAAAAGATTCAAATGTTCTGTCGATTCATCAGATAATCAGTTAAATTACATCACTTCCTTATATAACCTTCTCATTTTTCAAAAAATCCCGCTCACATGACTTATACAACTCGGGCATGCCCAATGATGAAAAAATGACTGTTTGAAAATATTTTGATTTGTCCCACATATCTATTATTATAAGTTCTTATATTGCATTAAGAATTATAATTCTTCCTTTAACATTTATACATACTTAAAATAACTGATACTATTAATATATACTATTAAATAAATTGTATAAAATCACTATAAACATTACATATGGTATCAGCCTACTTGGAAACAATAATATACATTTAATATACACTACTATTTCATTTATATTATAAAACCTTCTTAAATTATTAATTAAATATATTAATGCTTTTATTATATAAAAAAATTAAAAACATATAAATACATAATTTTACAAAAAAACTTATTTTTACCATTCTAGAAATCTATAAAACATATTAAATGGTATTAAATCTGTAACCTTATATTTATATTATATATTAGATATATTTCAACCATTTCCTTTAGTTTTCATCCATTATCTACAAAAATCTCCACCTATTTTAATATATATATATATATATATATATATATATATATATATATATATTATTACTGATATTAACTAAAAAGCTTACATTTTATAATAACCATTGTTGAGGAGGTTCACATAATTCACTACTTAATTTTTAATTTTCTTTCTATTCAATGCTTTTAATTTAAGTATTGGTGCTATAGAACTTCTTTCGTTAATACCAGGCCATGTGTCTGCCTGTAGTTTAATTTTCGATTGTAATTCTCTTTGTTCAAGTATTAAATTCCATGCCATGAAGTCTTGTCTTTTATCTCTACATGATCAATAACAATAAAATAAAACTGATGATTACTATATTCATTAATATGCTTCGCTAGAGCATTGTTCATTTTATTTTTCTTTATTGCGTACTCATGTTCATAAATTCTTTGAGATAAGACTGTCTCTGTTTTACCTACATAAAATGAGGCACATGAATCACATATTGCTAAATAAACTACGGCTTTTGACTTGCAATTATATTTATTTTTTAAAAAATATTTTTTATTTCTTACAAACTCTATCCTAAAGAAATTTTATGGCACCAGTTACAAGCACCACACTTATGCATTCCATCCATTGCTTTTTGTTATTTGTATTTTAAATATTTGATCTTAATAAATCTTTAAAACTTTTCCCTTTTCTATATACAATTTTAGGGAACTCATTTAGATGTTTTTTTACATTGGGGGTCATCCATTAAAATCCCCCAGTTATTCATGAATATTTCCCTTATAATTTGATGTTCCTGCGTGAAAGTGATAACCAATGCTTTTGTAAATTGGCTATCATTTTTATTTTGCAGTCCTAAACTATTAATAGATATAGGGTTTTCTATAATATCTCCTTTAACAGTAGTTATTCTATTTAAATCTCCATTATCAAGGGTATTAAACGTCATATTAGGCCCCTTTAAAATTGGGCGAAAATTACCATGTATTCTCTTTTGTGTTACTTCAGTGATCAATTTATCAATTAATACAGGTGGATAATTTTTATTAATAAACATACTTTGTAAAAAGTTGCACTCAATTTGAAATTCTGCAAAATTAGTAATCATTCGGGCAGCTCTTACAAGTTGCCCTTTTATAACTGATTTTTTTCTGATGTTCTGGGTGTGCACTACTATAATGGAGAAAACTATTGGAATACGATTCTTTTCTATGGATTAATGAAATGTACGTTTTATTTTGATAATCTTTAACCAAATTAATATCCAAATAATTAATATTATTATTATTTATATTCCATGTAAACTTAAAAAATGAAGTGGTTTCGTTAATATAACCTAAAAATTCATTTAAAATATCTAAATTACTATTCCAAATAAGGCTGATATCATCTTGAAAGCGGTGATGAGATTTAATAAATACATAATATTTACTATTAAAAATATACTTTTTCTCCCAAAATGCCATAACTAAATTTGCATATGTGCCTCCACATGGTGACCACATGGCTGTTCCTTTTCTTTTAATATAATATTTATTATTAAAAATAATATAATTGTTATTTAAAATTAATTCTAAAAGTTCAATGATTAAATTAATCAATTCTTGTTTAATAGAATATTGAAATAAAATTTCCCCTATCCAATCAAGGCCTATATTTTGAGGGATCACCGTGTAGAGGTCACATACGTCTATAGTAACCAAAATGTCCTGATTATCAAATTCTATATCATTCATGTGTTCTAAGAATGTCCATGAGTCTTTACAAATATATTTTTCTTTCTTAACAATCTTTTTTAACTCATAATCGACATACTTAGCACATGCTGAGGTAATGGAATCTCTTCCATCTACCAACGGGCGCATGGGAGGATCAAGAAAATGTTTATGGATTTTTGGATTTCCAAAGAAAACAGGAATTCTGGCCATTATAATATTTAAATAATTATATAAATCTATATCTAACCGCTTTTCTAAAAGCATATCATTGATTTGTATATAAATTTTCTTATAAACAGAATTTAATTCATTTAATGATACTTGTTCATATGTATCAGTTTTTAAAACTGCTTCCATTTTTTGATTATACATTTCATTATTCATTATCACAGCAACCCCCTCCCTTATCTGGCTTCATAATTCTAATATTTTCTTTGTGTAAAGCCTTTAAAATTTTTTGTTCATCTACACTTACATTTGAGGGATATTCTATTCTTTTATTCCATTTATCTAAATTCTTTAACTGGTTTTCACACATCTCATATAATATTAACTTAGGATGCAAGGGAGGGTTAAAGGTGCTGGTAATATTAAACTTCCGTGCCTCATTATATATGGTATCTTGATAAATCTAAGACAAGTTAATTTTTCTTAAAAACAACTTCATATCTATCATAACAGACGTAAAATCAAATGCATTTGATGGGACAAAAGTATACCCCTTTGATAATAAATTTGCCACATCTTGATTCACTTCAATATTAGAAAAATTAAACACTTTAAAGTCCCCGACATTATTCACAATAATATGTTTCAATGCATTCTCTGGTAGTCCATAATGACAAGTTTGTAGCTCTAATTGGTTGGCATCTCTGTGCAAGTCAGCCAACCTATTACAGTCTATGTTCTCCATTGTTTGTCTTTTGGCCTGGCGCCTTGAAACCCCGCTGCTTGATAACTTGGATAGGGGGTTTTATTTTTAAGTCTTTCAGAGCACCTTAATTCAGGAAATTCTTCATTATAGGCCAAGTCATTATGCTGTCCAATGTCATTATGGTTTTGTACAGCAATATTTATTTTATTATTATTATTATAAGCATAGTTTTTATTTCTTCTATTTTGTCCACCTGGAGGCCTGGGATATGCCAGTCCATTAGCATATTGGTTGATGTCTCTTTCCAATTTATTCATTTTCCCGCTCTTCAGTTTACTGATATACTGTTCAATACTATTATATATCCTCAGCATATCATATTGAATAGTATCAAATGAAATATCAGCTCGAATGGTGTTATCAAGATGATCTAATTCAACTATGAGCTGATCTATATCTATTTGATTATACTTAAGCAACACTTCTAACACATCTTTACCACTTTTATCAAATAACTGAAGTAATTCAATATGCATTGGTGAATTGTATACCAAACCAGTAGGGTACCGCCAAAGGCGCAACCCTTTTGGTATTATATTATGCTTTATACACTCTTTCAAATAAGACTTCTCCAGTTGGAGCTTCCTACATTTTATTAATTTTACATCATATTCATTTAGCTTAAAGTCAATGTTGCTAGTACCTGAGTTTACTTGCCCTGAAAATGCAAACGAAGAGCCCAACCATTCGGTTAAAATAGGGACTGTTTTTCTTGTGCCTTCCTTGGAAATAGGTATATGCTGTTGCGATCGATACATTGGGGCTTGATATGTTCTATTTGTCAAATTGACTTGAGTGGCATTATTGTCTCTTAAATCTTCCACGTTTTGTTTGGCGTTATCAGAAATAGAACCATTTTGTTTATCAAGGCATGCCGGTGTTAAGTTGAAATCAAAACCAGTATTGTTTTTGGTGCCATGTGAACATCCATTCACTCTATTTGCTTCAAAATTATTGAACCTTTCATATAAACCATCTACTCGCTGTGTCAGTTTCAATATCAATGCGGTTAAATTACCAATCGACCCTTCGGTCCCATTCATGGAGTCATCCAGCTGTACGGCAGTTTTGCTTGAACCAACCAACGACATGATGTAAATAAAAAACGACAAACTAAAAAATAGAAAAAGCGAAAAGCCACCAGCCGGATATAAAACGTAAATTATTTTATTTGAAACAACGAACTTGTAACTAAACAAACTTAAAATAGGCAGTCGAATAGCTTCACATACACAAACGATAAACCATAAGTGCTTTCATTTAAAAAGTTTTAAACTTCATCAGATAATCAGTTAAATTACATCACTTCCTTATATAACCTTCTCATGTTTCAAAAAATCCCGCTCACATGACCTATACAACTCGGGCATGCCCAATGATGAAAAAATGACTGAAAATATTTTGATTTGTCCCACATATCTATTATTATAAATTCTTATATTGCATTAAGAATTATAATTCTTCTTTTAACATTTATACATACTTAAAATAACTGATACTATTAATATATACTATTAAATAAATTATATAAAATCACTATAAACATTACATATGGTATCAGCCTACTTGGAAACAATAATACATTTAATATACACTACTATTTCATTTATATTATAAAACCTTCTTAAATTATTAATTAAATATATTAATGCTTTCATTATATAAAAAAATTAAAAACATATAAATACATAATTTTACAAAAAAACTTATATTACCATATTACCATTACAGGATGTTGGAGGCTGAGGACCTGCATAGCTTTAAAGGGACTATTATCATAGTCAAACCACTTCTGTAGGTAACAAAGTGCTTTACTGTAAAAATCACAGAAGGTCCTACAGACCTGCTGTGCGACAGCTGCAGTAAAGTGCTGTAAGGCAGATGAAACTTTAGCACCAAAGAACTGGTCATCTAGCCTTCTCTGCAAGTCATCTTTAAGACTTTTCAACATGGTGTACAACTCGGAAGCAAAGAGAGTGTTACTTTCAAGTTTTGCTACAGACTTGTGGAATACCTGCAGGATGTAGTGCATGAAATGTATGTAGCTCTCTGCCTTCGAGACATCCCCACTGATGCCATCCTCATCGGCCTCCACAAATTTCCAGATAAGGGGGCAACAGTCCTCAGGCCCTTGACTAATAAAATATCTTTTAATAGCAGGCCAGCATTCTACCAGCCTCGCCACAGCTGGAAACAAAGACAGCCACCTTGTTACAACATGCTGCATGATTTCCTTAAAGTCCTGGTCTAGGAAAGAATAGAAGTCTTTCAACAGTGCCATTTTTTAGCAGATGCTGAAAACTCACTATGTACTTTCAAAACCAGAGTATCCACATCAAACTTTGCAAGGGACATGCTTGCATACTTGGCACAGTTATGTATTACATGGCATAAACAGTTTGCTGCAATGATGTGAGCCACCTCAGATTTCAAACTTCAAAACAGACCTTTGCTTTCCATAATTGACTGAGGCATTGTCTGCAGCATAGCTAGCAATGTTTTGTACTTTGAGTCCTTTATGCACAAGGATATTCTTTAGAACTTTCATTATGATCCTCGTAGAAATCAAGGAGTTTCTGTTGTGCGCCATGGGTGTTTGTAAAGTACTGAATAACCAAATGAAACATTTTTCTGTTCCCTTTATTGGATGCATCTTATCCCACTGAGAAATAGGAATTGCCAAGTTCCTGCAGAAGGAGATCCTCTGAATGAGGTGCAAGTACATTCATGACAATACTCTCAGATTTTGTCTTCCCACAGCTGAATTTCAAAGCCAAAGTAGAATCAGGGAAAACTGTCGGTGCCAGCTTACCTACACAATCTATGGATACATATGAGTGACCATGTTTCACTCCATGATAGACTGCTGTCACTTCAGCTGCAGTCACTGGAAGCTTCATTGGTTGCACTATGTGGCTGAATAAACTTTGTCATTACAAGGTTTTGCCTCTGGAGCTGAAGGCTTTGCTGATATTTGTCTGACTTCTGATGGCTTTTCAATGCGTTTTCCCCATCCCATTTTACAGTGAAAATTGTTCCACAGGATGTGCACTTTGCCATGGCATTGCATTTGGAACAGGTCGCACCATTAAATAGCTTTGCTCCCACACCTTATTATAACTGCTGAAAAACCTCTTCTTGATGATCCATTGACCTTTTCCTGAACATGATTCGTGCATGATCCTTGCTCAACAACACTACAATAAACCGAAACAGCAATTAATACAAAATCAAAACACTTGTGACCAACACCAGTGCCTGGTGGGGCCTGTGTCAGTCAGTAGCCACTAGCCAGAGTTGATCACGTTCACATGTGAATCTCCAGACTTTCACATCCTAATAATACCAAGTTGGTATAAGGAAAAAAAACATGAGAGATTCCACATGAAAAATTAACAGTGAAGGTCAAGCAATGAAAGGCAGAAGCAACTCCTGTCTGAGGGACATTCTGCAGCTGTTACACATGAACCTGGTGTGACAGCAGAATATGCACAGAAGGCATTCAACTGTGTGTAAAACACATGAGTCAGACACTAGAGCAATGCACCAAGTTAAGACCCTCTACTGTTATGTAGAACCCAATGCTAAAGTTATCCAGCTGAGTCTGAACACAGCAAGAAAGTTCAGGCATACTGTGGACTGACAAGATAAAGACGAAATACATGGTAGCTCAGCAATCAATACCCTCTGGGTACAACTGTAATAACTTGCATATAGACAAACCGGACAGTGTGGGCTGACACGATGATAAAGTTGAAATATGTAGCTCAGCAATCATAATACCCTCTGGCTGCAACAGTAATAACTTGAGTAACGATAAAATAGACCGTATGGGCCGACATAATAAAGACGAATTACATAGCCCCACAGTATTCCAGATGCAACACCCCATATTAAGTGCAATTTCTCTTAACAGCACAGAGACTAGTCAACTTGGGGTTGGTTTCTCCCCCTTTTTCCTTCCAGATCCCCACCACCACCTCCCACTGACATAGCTATAGAGTTGAGCATAGTGGCCAAGTGAAGACCTCCAGCACCCTATTTGTCCAGCCAGTGCTTTGGGCCCCTGCTCAACCAGTTGAGACACATTGAGGTCTGATTTATACACACACAGGAAAGCCTGGCACAAGTTTGCTAACTATGCCCCCCTTTTCCCCAGACTACAAGGTAATCATTGCCTCCTACTCCTTACCAGCAACTTTAAGGCCCTAACAAAGTGTGCTCAGTCTTACTATGTAATAGTAATATTAAACATTGGTAGTTTGACCAATGCCAAGGTAGAGTGGCCCACAGTGTCACTAAATAAATATGCAAGTAGTCTCAAAACTTCAATATCTATACCACAACAAAATGTTTAAACATATTTAATAAGAAAATATCCAGTATATATTCACTGTAACAAGCTCAAAACCCCATGAAATATTTCACATTGAGAGTCCCAAAGAAAAACAGCTACATTAAGCCTTGTTATATACCCAAGACAGTACACCTAGAAAGAAAAACAGGTTAAGGTAAACATCACGGTGATGACAGTCTAGAAAAGACAGTTCTACAGTCTAAGCATCTTATACAAATCATGTATCAAATATTCACTGTAACATCAAAGTACAAAACCACATGAAAGATTTAAAATAACATTGCAGTAAAAGCAGCCAAACTAAGCCTTGTTATAGACAGTAAACCCTAGAAAACGCAGATGAAGGTAAACCGTGATGACAAGCTAGACAAATAGCTACATTAAGCCTTGCTATATACCAAAGACACTACACCCTAGAAAGAAAAACACAGGTCAAGGTAAACATCACGGTGATGACGGACTAGAAAAGACAGTTCTACAGTCCAAGCATCTTATACAAATCATGTAGTCATTATATATTCACTGTAACATCAAAGTACAAAACCACATGAAAGATTTAAAACATTGCAGTAAAAACAGCCAAAGTAAGCCTTGGTATACCCTAGAAAATGCAGATCAAGGTAAACATAGCAGTGATGACAAACTAGAGAAATTATAGTTCTACAATCATAACAAGAACCCTGTATAGCTCACATAGTCGGTATACATTCACTGTAACATCAAAGTGTACCCACATGAAAAATAATAAATCAAAGTGCATCCACATGAAAAGTAAAAAATTACAATAACTGCAGTAAAAACAGCCAAACCAACCCTTGCTATATATCTCATTGTGCAGACAGTATCCTAGAAACTACAGATAAAGAATAAGATAGATGTGGTGATTACAAACTAGAAATTGTTCTAGTTAATAATCACCACAACATGTTGAACATCTAGATACAGTTACAAGCATCTTATACAAATTATTTGTTGTCACTATCAATTCACTAGTATCTGTGCTGGCAGTATCTCATTCCCCTTGCCACACTAAGCTTTGAAAATCTACCTCTTTCAATCCATCCATATTAAAAAATTTCCACTTACCTGCAGAAAAGCAGCAGCAGGGCTCCTTAAACAATCCCTCAGCCAGAACAGGACAGGCAGTTAACATGAGTTGCAAAGGCACAGCAAGCAAGCAAGCAGCAGGCGGGGGAAAAACACAACACCACCCAGTCCACAGCACTACTTTTCCCTTCCAGGCTCCAGCAAGCAAGCAGCAGAGCTAGGGCTCCAGAGTATCCCGAATCCTTCCTTCTGATTCCAGGCTCCAGCAGCAAAAGAAGACAGCAGACAAGGACACAGCCACAAGAAGACCACACCAGGCAATCCACCGAAGACGTCCCAAACAGTTGTACAATCTGAACCAGCAAAGAAAAGAAATTTCAGACCTTAAGTACCTCACCTTTTACAAAAAGGCAACACATAGCTGAGAGCACCGCTTTTTATGCCTTAATTTTCACGGACTTTTGCGGGCATTGACTAGCAAATCTAAGTGTTGATTGGCTGCTTGCTGCATGAGCCTCTTGATGCAGTAAGCAGCCAATCAACCGAGATGGCAACGTCATTTTTTTCGTTAGCATACAGACGCGCTGATGAAGTGCTTTGTATTTCCAGAGTCTCAGAGCGAGAACAGGAGAACCGGTGTGCCCTACTTATTTCCGGACACTCCGGGAAAAAAACGGAGGGGTGGCAATGCTATGTGGAGCAGAAAAGCATAATTTAAGAAATGTGGAAAGCAGTGCCCTCAGACTGATGGTTAAATGAGATCTTCATCATGTTATAAAATAGAATTCCTTTTAAGACGCCCTCCTTGAGTTATTGAAGGGACATCAGTCTTTTGGCTTTTCCTGGTTAGGGGTCACCACAGCGGAACTCCGGTCCGCTAATGATTGGCAGTTGATTTTTACATGCCGAGTTGCCAGCCCTGATGCACAACCTTCAACAAAGGTATGCCCATTCACGCATATCTCCATGCAGAAGATGCTCTAGCTGAGAATCGAACCAGACAGCGTCTTACAGTGAAGCGACAATGCTACCGAAGCACCACCGCAGTATTGAAGGGACTTCAGTATCTTTCATAAAAGTCAGCAAACCACTATTAAAATATGTGACGAAAAGAATTATTTGAATTTGGAAAACTTCTGCAATATATAACTTTGAGATTTCCTAGCCTGTTGTTCCCAGCTCAGCACTATTGTTCTTTCTCATTCGTACAACTAGCAGCTCATGTGCCATCTCGTGCGCTGTAATATCTTGAATTGAACTGAGAGATTAACCCAGCCCATATACCACTCACTCCATTTGATCACTGTTGCTGTATTGCTCACATATGAGCGGTATCCTAGCAAGGATACTGTATGTCTGTCCAGTATACCAAAGCTTGGGCACCTTCCTCACATTCCTGCTTCATGACCAAAACACAAGTAGGCATGCTGATACATAAGGGATGTATGGGCATGATGTTTCTCAGAACTTTCTTGCTGCCAGCTGAGAAAAGAAACTATGTCAGTCACTAGGCCTGCCAGATGTGCTGCCTTTGACAGTTTTTATTGCTAGTGGGCAGATAGGTATCCCTGCTGGGAAACATTCCTGCCAGGCATACTACCTGTGTCATTTTGTATTGCTAGTGGGCAAATAGGTATCCCCGCTGGGGAAGTTTCCCCTTTTTACAAAAATTTTAACTACAATTTTAATTTTCAATGTCCACTAAGAGAGGTAAATGTCACTGCAGTAGACAGATAAGACACCCGCATTCTAAGTGTCTTTTCTGTCTTGGTCCTAATCAAAATGTTAAGGAACATTCTGTTTGTAAATCCTTGTCCTTCAGACCATTATGAGCTGTTTATCCTCTCTTAAAATCTGTTTAGAAAACCAGAGACTTAAAGAACTCATGTGAGATAAGAAGAACTTGAATCTTTCCTGTCATCCTTCTACTGCCACATAAGAACTTTAGAAGTCAAAACCTTCAGAAGTTTGGTTGTCAGGTTTATACCCAGATATCTCTGTTGTGGAACATGATGAGCTCTCAGACTGCCTGGTTTCTGCTGCTGCTCCAACCATCATGACTCCATCAGAGGCCAACAAGACACAGCCTTTAGGCACATCTTTTTTAATTCCTCCAAGTCTTTTGGGTTTGCAATACCATGACAGGAATGGACCACATTCCTAAGTCAAAGTATGATTTAAGTTCATAAAATTAGTATTGTTTCAAGCTGTAATGTTAGCCAGGAGTGCTCTCTGCAGCACCCGTAATGTGCCCAGTATTGACTCCTCCTGCAATTCATATTGAGTTACATGTATCTAAGTATGATTTTAAATTCTTTTTTGTAAGATCCTTTGCTCCTACTACTATTGGAACTGTTTGGGTATACTTCTTCCACATTGTCCTCATTTCTGCCTGCAAATCCTTCTATTTTATGACTTTGCTTCTCTTTGTCCATAAGACACTGTTGTTACTGGGTGTAGGAATTTCAGCGAATAATGCTACTTTTGTCTTTTTTTCATGGACTACTGTATCTCATTTTCTCGCATCTATTTTTTGAACTGTTGGTAATGCTTTCTGATTCATGTTTACAGTGTTTTTCAGCTACTTCATGGAAGTTTGTACAATCCCCATTGCAACAGTCTTGCCACATTATTATGCCTTTCAGTATACTGTTTTCCTGCCATTAGTATATCACAACCAGCAACAAGCTGTTTCCAATTCTGTTTTACAAAACCTACATTTGCCTGTTTCAGCCACATGTTCATCAGACTTTGTAAACCAATGGTTCATAGTCCACTGTTTTGGGCCACTAATATTAAACCTTTTGTCGTTTGGTTTAAATTCACCTCTCATTAACCATTCCTGCATTCAGGCCTGATCAACATAAGGTTGTTCATAGAGTTCTGTACACTTGCAACTATATTTATGCATTTTCCACATTTCTTGCCTTCTCATCTGATCTTTCACCTTATATTATTTCTTTTGTTTTTTGATACATTCAGTTGTTGCCTGATTTTTTTTCTACTTCTGGTTTAATTTCCGTTCCTGCTTGACACCAATATGCTTCTGCTAATCTAAGCAGGTAAGTCATCTTAGACTTATTATGCTCTTGTTTTAAAACTTTCACTACATTTGGGTTTCGTGAGGTTGGCAGACATGTATATAGTCCTACGATTGCAGATTTATACATATAATCAATTTCGAGGAGGCCCATACCTCCTTCAGAACAGGCAATATATAGTCTTGGTAAACACTGATTTTTATAAATCATTTGAGCATAATGCATCATTCTTGCTTTACTATCTAATCTATCCAACACATTCTGGGGCAGTCATTCACTCCAAAACTGTAAGTTAGGACAGGAAGAGCAAATTGATTTATAGCTTGAACTTTGTTCCTAGATGCTAATGATGTTTTCAAGATTAATAAGTCTTCTAAAATATTCCTTGCTGAGTTTTATTCACATATGTTGATGTTTTATTGTTGATCCTTCATCAGTTCACAAATAATTATACACTCCCTCTTGCTCAAGTTCTTTTATATCACATTCTTGTGCCAAATTGATATTTTCTTGGTTTTGCAGCTTTCCTGCTTTAAAGGTTACTTTTGCACATTTAACAAGACCAAATGATATTTTTACATCATCTGAAAAAGTTTTGACTACTTGCAGTTGTGCTTTTAGTTCCTCATCTGATGAGCTATATAGTTTTAAAGATAAGTCTTTGCACTTTGTTGTTTTCTGGGAACCAAATTATAGCCTGACCGTATCTGTTAAGCAGACAGCTTAATGGGTTAAGGGCAAGGCAAAAGAGCAGTGGTGACAGTCACCCTGAAATATTCCCCTTTGGATTTTTATCCCTGGAATAATAATATGTCCTTTATCGTGGCTTAACTTTAAAGTGATTTGCCACTGTTTCATGGTCTCTGTGATCTAGTTTATCAGTGTATGGTGTATCCTATATATTTATAAGCACTCTTTTATCCATGAAAGTGGGATACTCTCAGATGCTTTTGTGTAGTCTATCCATGCCATACTTAGATTCTTCCCCTTTTTACAGTTCACGATGACTTTAACAACAAATGCTCCTTTGTTCCATATGACTTTCTTTTTTGCCCTTTTATTCTATTGCAATAATTGAATTTTCTTCTAAATTACTATAAACTCTGTCTTTCTTCTTCAGATGCCTCATGCTCTTCTTGTTTCTCCTTACTTTGTGGACTAGTTATTCCATCTTGCTGTGATATGACCTGTGTTAAACTTTCTACACTAAATCCTTCACTTCACAAATATTCCATAACTTCAGCTTCTATTTTTTTTTAACTTCTGCTTGGCTGATCTTCTGTTCTACATTCCCTCTTTGTGATCTTATTTTTTTTATTGTGTAATTTTCCATACGTGGATGCCTTTGAATATATTTCTCTTCAAATATCTTTGGGGCTGCCTTTTTTGTGTTGATTAATTTAGCTTTCTCCTTTGCATAAATATTGCACCATGTCAGATCTCTACTTCTTTCCCTTGTCCATGTTTCTTTTTCAAACGTCTCTAAATTTTGTTCTTAAAATCTTTGCACTTCCTCATTCGGTATTTTTTTCCAACCGGCACAAGGTTTCTTGGTCTATATATTGTTTTTCTTGGATCTGTTGTATTAGTGAACACATTTTTTTATTTGAAGCTTTTGACAGTTTTTCTTGTGGAAGTATTTTTCTTTCCTCTAATTTCTCTCTTGATCTTTCCATATATCTTTTGTCCGGAAATTTTGGGCTTCTTGCTTAATAGTAGCAATACATAATTTCTTTCTTGTCCTCAATAGTCAACTCTGTTGTCTGTATGGCTCTTTTTTGGTGTATCAGTTTTTGTGATTTTTGTGGACTGCTACTTCCTTCTACAATAGGGGGGCATCTTCCCCCTGGGCCTGGCCTAGCCCTATTATAGGAATATTTCCATGTCTTCAGGATACTATAGTGTCATTTTTTTCCATTCCTGGAACCAATGCACCTACCAGGATTGGGCACTTTTTTATCCTGAGACTTCTGCACCTAGCTATCTTTATTTTTAACTTACTTCTGTCCATGATATATGCTGTCTAAAATACAGTGTATATATCAGTGTTGTCTTGGTGATATTTTGTGAAAAACAGGGTCCACCTCTTGAAGGTACTCACCAAGACTTGAGGATGAATTCAGTTCCAGCAATACTTCTCTCCTTTTGCTGATTTTGTCATCTCTCCATTTGGGCCCTATAGGACTGATCTGATGATCAGCAAGACCATGAATGGGGAATGTCTTTTGATTATAGCTGAGGATCTAAGGGTGTTCCACATATCCTCATCTGCGTTGTTGTTCCTGGTACCCTTAATAAAGTATGGCAGGGCTCAGATCCTTCCAAAAAGGAAGCAGAAAATTAAGAGTGCCTCTCCTTCTACTGCTTTTTCCCAGATGATCCATAGAGGTATTGGCAAAATTTTACCAAAGGGCAGTTTAAAGTTGCATCTTTAAAGCCTCATTTTTTTTTTCTTCCCCAGCTCCTCCTTCCCTTCATAAGAGGGTAAGAGACACTTCATCAGAGTAAGAAGACTGATTTGGAGATTGACTCTTGCTTAATCCTCTCAAATCCATCCCCCAAAAGGATTTATGCCTGAGGATGAGGACACTTTTTTGCCAGCTGTCCTAAAGTGAGTCACAACCACCAGCCTCAGGAAAACTGATTATGTTTTATAACATACCAAATACTCAGAAGTGTTTGTGTAACAATCCCCTTTGTATCCAGCTGTGATGTCTAGTGAGTCTGGGAAACAACTACGTTTCTTCCCTCTGCTAATGCCTTGCCCAGTAATAATGACAGTACAGCTCTATGGGCAGGTATGGATTGAAAGTGTATACTTTTGCTAAACTTTCCTTCCATGCCATTAATTATCAGACTCACAAGTCCAAGTGTCTAGTATTCCTTTTGGACAATATGATTAAATTAATCTCAGATTTTTCTAACTCTTACAATAAATCTTTTGTCCTTACTCAACTCTACTACTCTGGTATTTTATAAAATGTAGTTATGATGCAGCTGCTGCCTGTTTCAGAGCTACAACTACTAGGTCTGTTTCAACAATATATTCTTGGTTAATTTTACAGTCTTTGTGTGAAGAAGTCAAAGCTAAGTTGCTTGATGCCCATTTTAGCTATAAATGATCTCTTTGGTCCAGCTCCTGCTGAGATTTTCAGGAATCTTAAGAGAGAAAAAATATGCAGGTCTTTAAGCAACTTTATATCTCACCTGTGCCCAAATTCCAAGAAAATTATCCCTCAAAGGCAACACTATTTTTTGTAAGGACCAAAGCTCTTAGCAAAAGGGTAATACAGTCTCTAAAAAGAAATTTCAAGAAAAAAAGACTTCAAAGGACCCAAAGGTTTCTTTGCTGACAAATCTTCAACTCTATAACTATCAGCTCCCTCCTTCCTTCACTGTCCCTTTCTACCTTGGCCAGCATTTGTCAGTCTTTCAAAGAAACTTTCTCAGTCTCTACTTCTATGAAGATTGATAACTTCAGCCAAATTGGTTCTTGCATTTCCATCCATCTGGAATTCTTCCAAGCCCCCTCCAAAAAAAGAAATCTGGTTTTGCCAAATACTTCAGGAATTGTATCATCAGGGAGCTATAGAAATAGGCCACCGTCTCCATGAGAAAAAGAGTTATATTAAGGACCCTTCCTGGTCCCAAGAAAGGAGGGCACTTGAGCCCATTCTGTTTTTTGTCAGTTCTCAACACCTTAAGATGTCTCTTCAGTCTCTTTTATAAGCTTTCCTAATGACCCTGGATCCCATGGATGCTTATACCCATTTGTCTAGATCACAGAAAATTCTTAAGATTTTGTGCCTGGCAATTTAATTTTCTATTTTGCCCTGTGGTTTTTCTACATCTCAAAGGATATCTACCAAAAATGCCTAGCCACTGTCATAGTGTTCTGCAGGCTGCAGGTTATCCACATATACCCTTACCAAGACATGTTTTCTCTTCAGGCAACTTCAAGGGAGAAGCTTCTTCAGGATCTCAGGTTTTAATTTTTTTTTTGCCCTTGTTTCACCCTAAATAAAAAAAATGGTTCTTGAGCCCTTTCAGGACCTGGTTTTCCTATATTGCTGCTTAGACATTCCCCCGGATTCATGAATCCTCCATGTAAGACTTAATAAGTCTTACTCGGAGGCTGCAGTTGAACGGTATGACGTCAGCGTGCCATGAATATTCATGAGGGCACGCTGACTCAACCGTAACTCTTACACGGACCGGGTATGAAAGGAGGGGGCGTGTCCGTCTGCCGAGCAGTCTAAATGTCCACGCCCCTGCAAGTGTAGTAAAAGCAAAATGTCAACACACAAGAGCAAGTTCACTCAAATGTACTTGCACCCAACACCACACTCCTTGACACTGTAAACCCCCATCACAGTTATAAAAAGTAAAATATTACATTTTTTTTTTTTTAAATCCACGATATAGCTGCCTGTTTTTGTGCGTGGGTGTGCCCATTGCTTAGCTATAGTTAGCAATTCCGACATGGAAGAGCATAAGAAAGAATGTTTATGCAAATCACACCAAATTGCAATGGCATAATGGTAGAGCGTATGCACAAAGAGGAGGCATTCACGGTTCGAGTCTCACCACTCCCCTTCTTATTTATGTTTAAATCAGTATTTGAAATAATACCAGACATATGATTAAAATTTATTAAAAGCAGTGACATGGCCAATGTATCAGTGAACAAAATATATATTTTTAAAGGGCCCAGATATAGAATAGCCTGCTGTTAAGCAATGCTTTACCCAGCTAAACACAGGTGCCCATAGTTTAATAGCGCTTTACCCAGTTAAACAGAGTTGCCCATAGTTTAATAGCACTTTACCCAGCACAATAGAGTTGCCCAAAGTTTAAAAGCGCTTTACCCAGCGCAATGTGTTTGCGTGGACGTGTGTGCCGCGCCAACCAGAGCACGGTAGGGCACCGGGGAGCAATGTAGAGCTAGGTTGCTTAAATGCAGCCACACCCCCTAGCCTGTCTAGACAGTATTAAAATAAAAGAGTGACAAGGTTCGAACCCAGGACCCTGTGCATCATAATCAAAGCACAGAACCACTAAGCCATGACAGCTTAGGAGAAACAGCCACTATTAGCATACATATACTTAGAAATGGTAGATTAACCATTACTAAGCA
This sequence comes from Protopterus annectens, assembly GCF_019279795.1. NCBI lineage: Eukaryota > Metazoa > Chordata > Ceratodontiformes > Protopteridae > Protopterus > Protopterus annectens. Next base: position 1,347,628,845 of record NC_056737.1, read on the forward strand.
GGTCTTTAGTCAGCTTAGAATTCTCAAAAATGGCTAATCACAAAAAATTCCTGGAAATGCGGCATATTTAAGCCCCATTGGCGGGAATACTTGCCATAATTGATTGTGGTACCCATTTGCAGTCAGGATGGCAGGTGTCGGAGAGGGCAATCGCTTTAGAGTGCAAAGATGGGGCATTGAGGAGTCCAAATATATGGTTTGGCTCCTAGTCCACCAACATGAAGGCCGACTCATGCAGGGCCAGGTTCAGTGGGGAGCATACAAGGCAGAGGCGTGGAACCAGTTGGCACATGATCGTACCAGTGCCACAGGCATTCCTAGGACTGGTGAGCAGGTCCGTCACCACCATGTGGACCTGAAGCGACGAAAGGAGGACCAACTGAACCGATGGATCCAAGAGGCCCGTCAGATGTCCAATGCCCCACTACTGAGTAAGTATTCATGTAATTAAGTATGTAAGAAATGCTATCCTAGCCTATAGTATGGATAGGTATGTTCCAATATCCCTTCATTTATATTACAGCTGCAGGTGTTCGTTCCGTGAATCAGCAAGCCTATGCTGATAGGCTGGTAAGGCTGCGCCACCAGGCAGGTTAGTAATTATTCAGCTGGTATTATTATATAATATAAGTGAGACAGCCTGTAAAAGAGTTCAGTGTTGTAACCCAGTAATAAAGGTCAAATAAGCCTAGAATAAAGCTTCTGCTAGTATTCTAAGATCAGATAAGTGATGCAGCCTGAAAAAGAGTATTGTAATCCATTAATAAAGAGTAAACAAGTCTCAAATAGACTTGTAACACTGAGAGGTGTGTAAAAGAGCAGAAACCACCACAAATAATGTTCAACGAACCACTCCTTGAGCCAATAACCTACGACCACAAGTTAAAAAAACACCTTTATTCGATCCACATAAAATTGTTGACTGTGCAAAATTTAATCCACAAAAGCAGATCAATAATCCACTGTGTAGGAATAATCCACAAAACAGTAATCCACAAAACAGGTCAAGCGTTTTCATCGATAGACTTCATCAGAGCAGTTAATAATGGATACTGAAACCATTTATATATATACCTAATACATCAATTAAGAAAAAACAATTAATAATTAAAGTGACAGTGTTTTTTCCAAAAACCTGAAAACTTAAAACTCATCATACAAAAACAGTTTTTCTAATATATAGTTATTTTCTTATCAACTTTTTATATAAGCTGCATTTTCTAAAACCAATTTTAAAAATAAAGTTGTCAGAGTGTGAAATATTAGTACATTAAAATAATTAATCAAAATTGTGTTGCTCGGTGCCTCAATTCAGGTTTTAAACTAATGTGTTCATTTAAACCTGTGGCAAGTCTCAAATAGAGTTTCCACCTGTATTGTAATATCAGATAACTGCATCAGCCTGAAAATGAGTGTTCTAATCCATCAATAAAGGACAGACAAGTCATGAATGCATCCTTGTATATACTGACATATGAAATAAGTGAGTCAGCTGGAAAGGATTGTTGTAACCCAGTAATAAATGTTAATAAAGCCTGGAATTAAGTGCCATCCTGAGATGTAAATATAAAATAAGTGAGAGAGTGTGAGAAAGAGTTTGAAGCTACCAATAAAGGTGTAAGAAGTCCGGAATAAAGGTATACTGCATGCACTACATAATGAAATGAATGAGACAGCCACACCAAAGAGTGAAATGTTTTTAATAAAGTACAATACCTGGACTGTGTCCATCCCACAATTTGGATATGTTGTTGTACCCTTGCATTATGGAGAGAGTATAGTTGTATGAAATGCTGAACATCCACAGTTGTCTAGGCCCATATAAACTGGCTGATGGGAATGCCAGTATCTCAGAAGAATATTTATAGTCCTCAACTGTTTCATGTATAGTATGTACATGTTAATCCGGTACATGAGCAGCTTGTGCTTGTGATCCCACAAATGTCAGTGTGTTGCTAGAACTGTACGTAACCGTTCAAATGTAGCAGGATACTTTACCTGAACACAGCAAGATATGAACATATATGAATATAAATGGAATGTATATTAATGTAGCAGTAACATTTCCATCACTAACATTTCTAAAGTTACATACAGGGAACTGTACTAATACATGTAGGGGATATATATCTGCATCTAGTAGGAATGTACAGTATACGTATAGGTATTTTAAGTTGTTAATGTAATATTATACCCCCCTATGTTATGTTCACAAATGATGCCATTCCACACCAAACTGGGTATGTGTATTCACAATTAATTCCTATGGACATTTGTCCTGTTGGTTTATACATATCTGCATGTATGTTGATGCATGTGCCCTGTTCACATATTCAAACATGATGGCCTGTTGCCACCAATCAACCCTGCATGCTGTTGGAATGTCCACTGTTGTTCTAAATATGCATGTGTTATGCTTGCTGTTCAACGTTTGGAATTCATGTGTGTTTGGTTAATGGGAATACTAATGCATGCTGTTACAACTAATTTGGAATGGTGTTGTTTGTTACTAACCCAAAATGCCATTAAATACTGCTAAACATAGGACAACTGGGAAGGCGGGTCCCAGCGGACCCACCTCATCTGGCAATTGCACCTGGCACCAGTGCCCAGCCCAGGACCTCTTCCAGTGGCCCTGTGCCACCTTCGGGTGGAAGCGCTGCAGGGGATGGGGCTCACTCCCCCTCTGCAAGCATGGCCGGAGGAGAGCCTCCACTCTCCCTCCAAAGGGTCCGGGCTGTGGTGCGTAGTGAGATCAGGCGTTCTGTGACTGATCCCCTATGCCAGCTTGAGGAGAGAGTGGTGCAGCTCACGGATGTGCCTGCCCCTCCTATCCAGCCCCCAGCACAGCCTCGGTACAGTGGTAACTGCCCATGGGTGGGGATCTCAGTTCCACTGTTGCCATCTGTGGGCTCATAGGCTTGCGATATCCAAACATCCATCCCCGTCAATTGTGTTTACCCACCACGTGTCATACTCCACCCCTGTATGCGTCTTGTTTGTCTTGTCTGTTAACCTCTCCAACCCACCTCCCCCAATATTCCTACTTCCTTTACCTCACATTCCACTCTTACCTGAAAAAAAAAATAAATAAAAAGGGCAATCTGAACCTGCAAAAAAATTACACCCCATACATAGTTGCCCATTTCACACACATGTCTGCTGGGCATGTAAACTGATAATTACAATTGGCTGTACAACATACTATGTTGTCCTCACCCCTCTCTCAGGGGTGGAAGGTTTCAAATCTCACTCTAAATTTCAAACATATGCACAGCTGTTGCTGGTAAAGAATTGGGCAGGTATGGGCCTTCCCTACATCATTCCTGCACATCCCGAGCTTGTTTTCCTACTGTCCTACCCTCTTTGTGTCCCCTTTTTCCCCATTTTCTTTTCTTTAAAAGAAATTAGCACAGGTGTTAGTGGGAATAAGCACTTTTAAGCAGTAGTCAGCGGGTGTACGCTTGTGTGTGCTTAGCTAAGCATAGATAAGCATCGCACAAACCCGCTTACAACTGCTTAAAAGTGCCTTAGTTACTCTGTATGACAAGGCCTGTAGTCTGCTCATCAGCAAAATAAAATACCCCTGTCAGTCTCGAACCCCGGACCTTGGACACACTAGACTGCATGAATTATCACTGAGCCACAGCAGATATACAATAGCTTGGTGCTTTAATAAATATATCATGCATTACTATGAGGGAATGTAAAGGGAATATAGGAATGCCATAACACAAATCTTGTTCTGTGGGTCTTTACCAGCAGGTTATGTGGAATGGTATGATAAGACCATTTTGATTTGATATAAGGATTTAAGCAGTGCTTTACCTAGCTAAATACAGTTGCCCAGAGTTTAGCAGCGCTTTACGTGAGTGCACGCTTGTGTGCGCTTAGCTTAGCATCACGCAAACCCGCTTACAACTGCTTAAAAGTGCCTTAGTCACTCTGTATGACAAGGCCCTTGTACTGCTCAGCAGCAAAATAAAATATCCTTGTCAGTCCCAAACCCCACACCTTGGACTCACCAGTCTGCATGACATACCACTAAGCCACAGCAGATATACAATAGCTTGGTGCTGCAAGAAATATAACATGCATTAAAAGGAGTGAATGTAAAGGGGAAATAGGAAAGCCAGAGCAATACATTTCAAGACAGACAGAAATATAACATGCATTAAAAGGAGTGAATGTAAAGGGAAAATATGAAAGCCAGAGCAATACATTTCAAGATAGAAATATAACAGGCATTACAAGGAGTGAATGTAAAGGGAATATAGGAAAGCCAGAGCAATACATTGGAATAACAACTGTTGTATGCTAGTTAATTTCCTAATTCCAAAAGAAAGTACATACTCCCATGTATCCAGTGTTAGCATTAGGAGGTGTGAGTAAACTGACCCACTGAGAAGAGTGTACTGGAAGAAGCAAAACTCAGGTTTCAGTACAACATGCATTTCACCGGCTACAGCCCAGCTGCAGATATGAGACATGTACCAACCTTCTGACTCACACAACAGTGTCCACAGCAAACAAGCATGGTCCCCACCTTGCAAAACTGAAAGGCCTACACCTACCTAACCTATCATTTTATAGTAGTGTCCTGAAATCACAGTGAGAACTGCAATTAGCACACAGCAGGCTGTATGCAATTACTAAATGGTGGGCACCAATTGGTGCAGAGGCCATCACATGCACATGTGCAGATACCTACAAAAGCAGCCTGTACTTGCTGTCCAGACATGCAGTAATATCATTGCAGCATCTGGAGAGAGAGAGCAAGCGAGCGAGAGAGAGACAGACAGACAGACAAACAAACAAACAGAAGTGTTTGGAGACACCAAAAAATATATATATTTAAAAAGAAAAATAAACGTCAACAGGTACAACAGACAGAGGTAAGAAATACAAAGGTAAGGTATGTAACAGATATTTATTTATTTTATTTTATTTTACATTTGTTAACGGGGCTAGTCTAACTGGATATATTTCCATTTTCAGTAGAGGCCCAGGGAGAAAAGCTCCAGTGAAACAAAAATAAAAATTTAAACATTTAAAAATTAAAAAAACATTTAAAAATTAAAAAATAATTAAAAAAAACGTTAAAAATTAAAAATCAATATTAATACATAATAAATGAATGGATTTCAATAGAAGATTATTCAAAAAGCAGGAAGTAATTAGAATACAATAAATTACAGTAGTATTACTAGACTAATGTAGGCATTTACAATAGTAGAGGTGACAATATGTATAGGATAATTCAATATGCAGTGAGATACATGTAGACTATCAGTATATTAACAGGATAGAGATTTTCAGAGCATTAAGCAGGATAGATTACATCAGTATGTTGAATTCTGTAAACCAAACAAACCAAGAAAACGTAAAAAACAAATAGAAAGTCCAATAGAGGCCCCTTGTCAGAAAACAGCAGCTCCAATTAAAAAACCTTAACGCAATTTATTAAGAAGTAAAACAAGCGTTTTCGCCACAATTGTATGTAGCTTCTTCAGAGGTAGAATGATGTACAAATAAAAAACACCACATAAATATCCTGGGAACCAGGAAATGACATTGTTCAATTTCCTGAGTTTCAGTTTTGTTACGTACTATGTTCAAAAATACTAGCGCCTCTGCGCTCACATTCTGTAACAAGTTACGAACATTATACAAAGAACCAGCTCACATAAAGGGATCAAACATATAAAATAAACTTAAAAAATATGTTGTTAAAAAGTTGTTAAAAAATATTATTAGAAACATTAACATTATAACAATGTGCATATGGAATATATCCTTAACAACGAAAATGTTTCTAAGTTAAAAAATTATAATTAGTAATATATGTTTCAAAATTGCCTACCTAAGGGCATTAGAACATAAATTACATATATTCAAATAAATACAACAAATAAATACAAATATTGTATAATGTTCGTAACTTGTTACAGAATGTGAGCGCAGAGGCGCTAGTATTTTTGAACATAGTACGTAACAAAACTGAAACTCAGGAAATTGAACAATGTCATTTCCTGGTTCCCAGGATATTTATGTGGTGTTTTTTATTTGTACATCATTCTACCTCTGAAGAAGCTACATACAATTGTGGCGAAAACGCTTGTTTTACTTCTTAATAAATTGCGTTAAGGTTTTTTAATTGGAGCTGCTGTTTTCTGACAAGGGGCCTCTATTGGACTTTCGAATTCTGTAAACCAGTTACAGTCCTACCGCAAAGAATGTGAAATAGGTAGAGGTTCAAGAGAAGAAATATTTGTAGTGAAGGAGAAGATTAATCAGGGTTGCTACAGGGGCATAGCCAGTTTGATTTGAGGTGTCTTTTGAGGTTTTGTTTAAAGAGAGGCAGTGAAGAAATTAAAGTTAGGTCATTAGGAAGTAAGTTCCAGTTTTTTCCCACAGAGTTGGAAAACAGAGAAACTCCAGCCATGTTGTAAGACTTGCTTATGCTAGCAAGTAGTTTGCTGGAAGAGCGAAGAGAATTTAGATTTTTGTATGTGATTATGAGATTGGAAAGTATAGGGGTGCTGTTAGGTTTATAAAATATCTTGTGGGCAATGGTGAGTTGGGAGAGTTTCAATTGGTTTTGAAATTCAAGCCAGCCTAGCTGCGTTAGATTCAGACAATGGTGAGTTCAAAAAGGATTTCCAGAGGCAAATCTGGCAATGTTATTATAGGAATTAGCTAGTTCGATGAGATTATTTTTCTTTAGATTAGTATATATTGGTAGGCATACAGAAGAGTTGAAATTAAATGGGAGTATGCAATCTTAGTTCTGGCTATTGGTGTTAGGAAAGGTTTAATTCTATATAAGGAGCCTATTTTTCTATTGACAGTTTTGATGGTGTTATTTATGTGGCTGTCAAATGTAAGGTTATTGTCAATAGTAATTCCTAGCAATTTAGTGGTAGAATCGGGTAATATACTTGTGCCATTATTGGAGATGACAGAGAATTCTATGGGGGAGGATTTGCTGGTGGGGGGGAGGATTTGCTGGTGGGTGTGAAGAGAAGGAGTTTAGTTTTTTTGGCATTGAGCAGGAGGAAACGTTTAATGAACCATGTTTCAACTATGTTGAAAACATTCTGAGTAAGAGAATGTAGATCAGTTGGGGAGTTTGCTGAGCATATTAGTGTAGAATCATCTGCATATTGAATGCAGGTGGCTTGTGGAATGGCTACATGGAGGTCGTTGATAAACAGTGATAAAATAAGTGGACCTAGAATAGAGCCCTGAGGGACACCGAGTGTGACAGGCAGAAGGGATGATATATTATTTTCCCAAAGAACTGCCTGTTGCCTATTGGTAAGGTAAGACTTGAACCATTGAATTGCCAGGCAGTCAAGGGAAAGGGATTCAAGAATGTTGATAAGAAGGGTATGGTTTACCATGTCAAATGCTTTTGACAGGTCAGTAAAGAGTGCAGAAGAAAGGTTGTTGTTATTACGATTTCTATTAATGGCTTCTGTAAAGGATAATAAGGCAGTTGTGGTGCTATGGGATGGCCTAAAGCCATGCTGACAGTTTGCTATGATGTTATGTTGAGATAAATGGTTTAAAAGTTGTTGGTGAATGCATTTTCCATATTTTTTGCTAGGGGTGATAATAGAGCTATTGGCCGGTAGTTGGAATAATCATTAGAGGTACCCCCTTTGTGTAGGGGGATAATATGGGAGATTTTCCAGATGTCTGGAACTATTCCTTCTTTAATGGTTCTATTTATGAGGATGGAAATGGGATAAGAAATTACTTTGGCTGCTTTTTGTAGGTATTCTGATGGTAGCTGGTCAGCAGAAAGAGTACAAGGTTTAAGTTTTTGGATGTATTTATAGATGAGAGTGGTTGAGATGGGTTTCAGATGGAATGTTGGAAGAGTGCTAGGTATGGTGGAAGAGAAGCTTGAGTTGTCAGGGACTAGTTGACTGGCTAGTGATTGTATGGTCTCTGTGAAGAAGGTATTGAAGGTATTGGCAGTTTGGTGGGGGGGTGTTTTGTTCGGCCTGGGATGGGGTAGGTGTACGTGAGTGGCCTGGGTTTAGGAGTTTATTTATACTAGACCAGAACTTTTGGGGATTGTTTTGGTGATTTTGCTGTAACTTATAGTAGTAGTTCTTTTTGTCTGTAAGTATTGCCTTTTTTGTAATATTTCTTAAATGCTTAAATGTTTATTCATCTGAGATAGTTTTGTTAGCTCTCCATTTAGCCCAAGCCTTGTTCCTAAGTAACATTTTTTGTCTGGTTTCTTTAGAAAGCCATGGGGCCGGCTTGGACTTCATTCTAATGGACCGTTTGGGTGCATGCTTATCTAGGATCGATAAGAATTTAAAGTTTAGGTATTTAACAGCTTCTTCAAGTGGTAGTGTTTTTAAAGGGTTCCAGTCACAGGCTCTAAGTTCATCTTGGAAAAGTACTGGGTTAAAGCTTTTGTTGGAACGTGCAATCCTACATGTTGGGGGGTTAGAGATATCATTTTTTGACTTAGGATGTAGGTCAATGAATGATCGCTTACATCGTCTGGCAGAGTTCCTATGTTGTAAGCTTGTTTCTGTTTATTTATAAGTATCCAGTCTAAGGTGCACTCTTTCTTATTTGGTTTATTGATTCTAGTTGAGGAAGTGATAGTTTGACTAAAGCCATGAAGGTTGATATGGGAGGTAGGATTAGCAGTGTTAATAGCTTTCCAGTCAGTATTAAAATCACCATATGATATGTATTTGATGGATGCGAATGATGTGTCTGAAGGGTACTGTACATACAGTGAACCCTCCATATGTGTGCGCAGTCCATATCTATATGTAAATGCAGATGTGCATACGGCAAGGGACATACTGCAACTGTTAGTGAAGGCTAGACATATATAT